>NC_133798.1:26702608-27002608 GCF_043250625.1 Sebastes fasciatus | reverse complement strand
TATATTGGTGTGTGTGTGTGTGTGCATACTTGTGCAGCTATCTCTGTGAGGACCACGTTGAGTTCTAGACCTTCAGAATGAGGACATTTTGGAAAGTGAGGACACTTTTGTCCGATCCTCACTTTGGGACAGACCTTCAAAGTCCGGTTTGAGGCTTCAGACTTGGTTTTAGGGCTGCAACTAACGATTATATTCAGTGTCAATGAATCTGTTGATTATTTCCGCGATTAATCGATTAGTTGTTTGGTCTCTAAAATGTCAGAAAATGGTGAAAAATGTGGATCAGTGTTTCCCAAAGCCCAAGATGACGTCCTCAAATGTCTTGTTTTGTCCACAACTCAAAGATATTCAGTTTACTGTCATAGAGGAGTAAAGAAACCAGAAAATATTCACATTTAAGAAGCTGAAATCAGAGAATTTTTACCTTTTTATTTTCTTAAAACATTACTCAAGCCGATAAATCAATTATCAAAATAGTTGGCGATTAATTTAATAGTTGACAACTAATCGATTAATTGTTGCAGCTCTAGTTGAGTGTCCTCACAAAGATAGAAGTACAAGGTTGTGTGTGTATGAGGGAGAGAGATAAAGACACAGATGATCCAACTATTGCTGCAGTTTTATCAGCTGTTTTCTCATTTCCTGCTGTTTGGCTTCTCTCTTTTTAATGCTGTGGGGATATCAAACTCACCCAACCATCCATGGATGATATAGGAATCTGCATTAGCTCTGTGCATACTTCATGTCATGTGTGTAATGTATCCAGTCATTGTACGTAGCAAACAGCGTGACCTTGGAGGGAAGCTGTAATACTGTTAATACTTGACCTACTGAACTAAAGAGAGTGCACACACTTACTAGGGCTGTCAAAGTAAACGCGATAATAACACGTTAATGCAAATTTGTTTACACGCCACTCATTTCTTTAACGCATTAATGCAACTTATGATTTCAGGTTGTAGCAGGCTCAGTTTTAAAACTAGAGTGAAGATACAGGCATCATATGAAATTAGTAAACCTACAATCCATTGGTACCAACCATGTCATACCAGCTTGTAGTGAAGGAGGCTAAATAACGCTCCAAACGTACGCTAAATTTTGGCGAAGAAAAACAAGGGGCCCCTTGACCTCTGACCTCAAGATATGTGAATGAAAATGGGTTCTATGGGTACCCACGAGTCTCCCCTTTACAGACTTGCCCACTTTATGATAATCACATGCAGTTTGGGGCAAGTCATAGTCAAGTCAGCACACTGACACACTGACAGCTGTTGTTGCCTGTTGGGCTGCAGTTTGCCATGTTATGATTTGAGCATATTTTAATGCTAAATGCAGTACCTGTGAGGGTTTCTGGACAATATTTGTCATTGTTTTGTGTTGTTAATTGATTTCCAATAATAAATATATACATACATTAGCATAAAGCAGCATATTTGCCCACTCCCATGTTGATAAGAGTATTAAACACTTGACAAATCTCCCTTTAAGGTGCATTTAGAAAAAAAAAATCTGCGATTAATTTGTGATTAATCGTGATTAACTATGGACAATCATGCGATACATTTTATAATCGATTGACAGCCCTGCTGTAAACACAATCCATATGCATACATGCATAGACAGAAGATAAGTTGAAGCTGTTACGTGCAGGAAAGCCAAAGAAAAGAACATGATCACTAACTGCCTCGCTGCAGGAGCTCCCTTCATCTAATCGTCTGAAACCCTATGGAGCTCTGGAAACATCTCTGCAGGGAACATGGTGCTACAATCCTGGAGGGGAGGGTGTGCTGACATTCCTCCTTTTCCATGGCAGGTTTTGATTTTGAATTTAAGACCACAAATCATCTGAGGGATTCCTGCTCAGTTCAGGTAAACGGATGAATCAATCCAGTAGCTTTTAACGGAATACCTAGAAGCAGCGTCATTAGGAGCGAATCATTCATGATAATGACTTGTGAGGGTGTTTGCCAGATGGCCCGTCTAATGGACAAGCATGTGTCATGGAGAGGGATGAGTAGAGCCGCTGTGGATAGATGACAGTGTGCGTGCTACACAGCACTGCCTGCACTGTGATTCAGTAAAAGATGACTGCTCTGACCTTTTTGCTGTGAGTAAATGAAAACTGTTGTCAGTAACAAACGCAGAGCAGAACAAGTAGCTTGAAGCAGCTGAGGCTACGAAAAGGTCCTCACCCCTGCCTCTGTGTGGATGGGGGTAGCGTGTCTGACCGTGTCCGTATGTCTGCAGAGCTTCAGTTGCCATGTTGTCTTGACTGTTGCTCAGGATGGTGCAGAGATGCTCACAAGCCATTATTTGCAAGTCCAAGTCAAGTCTCAAGTCTCTTAACTGCATAGCTATATCTAAGGAATTCAAAGCATGTGCTGTATTATCATCACTCCTTTATCTATTAGTATACAGTATCAGTATCAGTGTTGTCACAATACTGACATTTTCAACTCTGATAACATACCTAGAAAAATATAGATGTTTGATACCATTTTCGATACAACAGGGAAAAATTGAACATTGAGGGTGTCCAATTTTCTATTTTCATTAAAAGATAAATAGTCGTGTGTGTGTGTGTCAACTCGCCGTCGGAGAGAAGAGAGAGCAGAAAGTGCAACTGGCACCCTTGTATCGATACTGCGGTATCGAAGAGGCTAGATCTATGAAGAGCTTTTTGCTCTTGTAAACAACTTTGTGCAATTTTGGTGCTCTAGTAAATAAGTTAAAGTAAACACAGTGGTTGTATAGATATGAATGGTGATGACATGGCCCAAAAGTCACACTCAAGTAGGCTTGTCGCGGTAGTCGGTGGTACCGGTGTTAAACGGTGGTTGGGCACACACCGATTATATGACTGTACGTACCCACAGTCCCCACCATTTAGTTAATTTTGGCATATCAGCGCCGTGTTATCAATACAAAGTCGGACGACAGACGCTGCAAACTGACTGTGAATGCATCCATACGGAGTCCCAGCTCAGAGTAGCAGTAGTCATGTTACACACACACGGGACGAGAGAGAGTTGTCAGACAAGACGATGTAAAGTGAAAAGCAAAAGTGCCTTTTTGGCAATATTTCAGATTTAAACACAATACTACAATGGCTCCATTACATTAATTAGGCCATCGTTGTGCAGAGGACGTAGCGGTCACAGCCGGTGTGCGCTGCAGTGAAAGCTGGACCAGAACGGCCAGACACACAGCTACCTGACGTTAATGATCAAAGTAAGCGCGCTAGATATATTGACCGCTATCTGTTCTTGTAAAATGTGCGGTGTAATCGGTAACACAGGTGTTGTCACAAGTTCATTAACCGGTGGTGAAATTTCCTCACCGTCACATCCCTAACACAAAGCATAGCAAACGATACAGGGTGCTGAAAAGCTCACGGTCAGAGCCACAAGCCACCTTCATCCCGGGCCGGTCTCGACCAGTGGCGGGCTGGCCATTGGGAAGCTCAAGCATAAGTAGTTTTGTTGCCTAACCCTAACCAAGTCAACCTTTTCCTAAACCTAACTAAGTAGTTTTCTTGCCTAAACCTAACCAAGTTGTTTCCTGTGTAGACGGAAGCTTATTTTGAAAAAGCTGTATCCATGTAACAATCGGAAATTGTCACGTGTTGCTGGACATTCGTAGGAAAACGAACGAAAAAGGAGGAATAACTTTTTTGTAAGATATCGTACGAACCGTTGTATGAGAATACGTTGACTGTAACGATGAATGACTGTTCACGAGTCTTTTGAGGAAGAGTCTCAAGTCAAGCCTCAAGTCACTGTGTGTGCCACTTAGATGCGACTCGAGTCCAAATCGCAGACTTGAATCCCCATTTCTGGAATGATGTTGTTGAATTTACTTGGGCATAAAATGTGGGCATGTTTATATAAGAACGATTGTCCAGACAGACAGAGAGAGAGAGTGTGTGTGTGTGTGTGTGTGTGTGTGTGTGTGTGTGTCTGAATTTTGTGCAGCTTTTTGCTTTGAACATCTGCTCTCACAGCCTATGGGAAGGGTGTGCGTTGGTGTCTCTGTGTGTGTTTATGTGTGTGCACTTAGAAGTGTGTGCATGCGCGTATAATGCGATTGCTTCAGGCAGATGGAGGTGTGGTACAAAACAACTCAGAAGAGCTGATGGAGAAAATTAATCCCACCATCCACGCTCATCCCTCAGTACAGGAACGAGGAGAGAGAGAGAGAGACCAGCCTCACACCTGCGGAGAGCGTCTCTCTCTCCCCCTCCTCACCTTCTTCTCCTCTTCTTCAGATATCACAGTTTTCTGCACATGCTGCTGGTTTATTTGGCTTCACAAGAGGCACAGCAGGTAATAACTGGTATGTGAGCCAACAGTAAAAAGGCACCAATGGGTCCCCTTCCTCGTCTTCTTCTTGCTGTTTTGTCATTTCACACAATATTAACAGTCTGAACCTGTGAGTTAAACTGTGAAGGATAATGCGGCAGTATCTGTGGACAACTAGTCTGTGGGAATCAGCCCCATAAGGTGCAGGTAAACTGTTTGAGCACTAGTGGGCGCCATTGGATCACAGTTCCCCTCACCTCGCCGTGCATGTACAGTGTCTATGAAGCGGGGAAAAGAACCTCAATTAACATATTTTTACCATTAGTTCCACAGACAATCTCCGTTACATCTGATCTCCCTGGCTACGCTACACAATACGCTGAGCAGTAATAGGGCCATTGAGGGCTGATATGCATCTGCAGCACAAGCACATGTTAAATTGCAGTTCATCTTTCTGACATTTCTAGGCTGGGTAAAGCTGGTCTTTCATCATGTCTTCATGTAGGTTCCTCTTGCCAGCCTTTACAGTTCTACCTCTTCCTGTCATTTCTCTGGTTGAAACTCATTTCATGCCCTCTCACCTTCAGTGGTAACTTGCAAATTACTTGCAGACTGTTAGATAGATAGATAGATAGATAGATAGATAGATAGGTACTGTAGATGATAGATAGATAGATGGATAGATAGCAAGTGAGAGAAAAGGAGGGGGAGGGGATGGAGAAAAGGAGGCAGGAGGATAAATCGGTGGATAATTCAGAACCATGGACAGCTCTTAATACTTTGATTTAGCTCTGCCCTGACAGCAGAACGTTTCTAAATGACCGTGGCTGCTATTATCTTGTCGTCATGCAAATGCATTTTGAGCAGCATATATGCCACAACATCTTTGAAGTTGCTCCTGAGAGAAGATATAGTGATGAATAAGGGCAAATTGTAAATAACACCAACAGTGCTTCACATCCTGCGGTTTTCACTGGAGACTTCACAGGCAAACTGCACTTCATCGTGTTGTCAGTATGACATTAGAAAAGCATACAAACACAGTTTAAAGGTTCTCTAAACGATATCCAGAGCATTTATATAGCAGTAAACAACTATTTGCTATGTAAAGATATGGAAAAGTAATGTCTACCTGAGCAGAGAATGAAGTCACTCTCTGTGTGTGTTGTAATCTGAGCTTCTCCGTGCTTTGTTGACATAGCCCGTCCCGCCGTGTATGCCTTTTAGTCAACCCAGTATCACGCAAAATCGTGTAATAGACCCACCTGTCCACCAGAGGATAGCGTGTCAGTGTCACGCTTTGCGTCGCCGACACGCGAATATTACACGCATTTATGAAGGTTCAGTACCAGCAGGGGGCAACAAAACCACTCACTTAGGTTAAGGAGAAACGTCATGGTTGGCCTTAAATAAATACGTAAACTAAGTACAATACATACGAAAACAATTTAACATAAGTACGGAAAACACGTCACAAATGTTATTTACAAAACAAAACGGCAACTTTGGTCTCCTGGTTGAAAGTCCTGTGTTTGTTGGACCGCCATAAGAGGTCTTTCTCTCTTTTTATACTACGTCACCGGCTCTGAGTGTAGCACATTCACACGGATGCATTTGCATTGGAGTCAGTACAGACTACATGGCGTACAAATGACACGCTAAAAACAAGAACGACGCTCTTATTGCGCATTACCATGTCATTCATACGCCTTTTAGTGCATGCGAGCTTGCCCCACTGACTAGCTCACGGCTGCCGCTCTGCACTGCTCTCATACGGCAGTTACAGGTGATAACACCACAACTCCCAACTGACGGCGCCGTTACGCTTACCCTCCTGTTCGCCCTCAGGTTAACACTGTTAGCTCTGTCTACACTGTTGCCATAGTTTTCACTGTTAGCACCATTAGCTGCGAGTTGCCATGTTGAGAGCCGTGCGGAGGCAATAGAAAAACACCCAATCTGGCATTCAGCACCTTTTAATTTAGATTTAATGGCAAGATTACATTCAAGATACTACGAAGACAGCCTGAGGTGTTTGCTTGGGGCAGTTGTGTGAGCACATTTTGCAACAATCTGCTGTATGAGCAGGGATCAACCAGTCCTTTCGATGATGAAAAGTCATTGTTTTTCTGGCTCGTGAGCTGAGGGAGCAGTGATAGAAAAACATCCTGGCAAATAAACAGAGGTTCATTGGCACAATAGAGGCTGGAACAGAGCACAGAATTATGCAATGAAATCTAACAGGCCTCTGTGGAGCAACACGAGCTGAAGAACTCATGAATGTTTGAGGACCTGCTGGGGTAATGTGCACTTCTGTCGACGTCCTCGGCTCATACACCGAGGCTCTCATTGTACTAAACATAGAGCGGATGTACACACACGTCAACTGTGCACACAATACTGAAGAGACGTTACAGTCAAAACGAGCGTCATTTTGTCTTCACTGCACTAACGCACACACATCGACAGTCAGATATAAACAGCATCCCCTGTGATCCGGTTGACGTGTCCCTGCATGCTCCCTGCTTTCTTATGATGGACTACTGTTGGTAAGAACAACCTGCCCTTGCAAGCATTTCCTCCCACAATTGTCTGGTAATGTTATAAAGAAAGGCAGTCTGAGTGGCCCTCATGCCCGCTGCTGCCATCCTCCAGCTACCCTCCGGCTGTCATCTGCTGCCACACTGCAAAGCTCCACAAGTGATTTATTCTTTTTCAGGCTGACTCCCGCATCACCCCTCTGCTCTCGTCACGCAGACGACGGGCCTGAGAGATACGACTCGAGAGGAACGGGCCTGCACAGAGCGAGATGACATGTACTCAAAATGGAGTTTTCTCCTGCATTTGTTGAGATAACCGATGTATGTTAAGAGCTGAGCCGAAAATATTCAGATGAGCGTTACATGAGATAAATGCCAAAAAAAATGTGTACGGATGTTGAGATTTATCATCACGGTTCCTCCATCTACTGTTCAGCTCACCTTGAGATGTGCTCTGGCTCAGCGTGTCCTCGGGGGACAAAAAGACTCGGGTTTGATTGTAAACAACTCTGTCTGAATTTATTATCATCTGCCACGAGTGTATAGTCACAAAGACCAGTTCCTCACGTCTACATTTCCATATTCATGTGAACGCTGTTGTCGAAAGTGAATGGTAATTTCTTTCATTTTCCAATTTGAATTTTGCATTGTCATCATTTGTAATTGGAACAGACGTAGCCAACCCACTAAGCTGCAGCGTGCTCCTCCCCTAGCTTCTTATGATTGATTAAAAACAGTAACACAGAGCACTGTGGGGATTTAATACATTCTGACTTACATACAGTACTCAGGTTGGCAGTTTCTTTTCTTGGCATGCTACAGAAATTAGCAACAGAGAAGCTTTTTGACTATGTTTACATGCACACCAATAATTCAGACTATGACAGTGTTGTGAATTTGATATGGGTCATGGAAACAGCATATTCCATTTGGATATTCTGAATTTGGCATTATTCCGAGTGGAGCGTTTTCCGAATAAAATAAAACCTGATATTATTCATGTTTAAGGAACGTTCTTTAGACATGTATACAGCGCATTCGGAATATGCGTCTGAGTTGGGGGTTTTATGGCAGTTTGCAACACACGGCCTCTTGCCTGTTGGCGGCCAGCTCTGTGCGTTGTACACAAACCAGCTAGCCGACAGTTTGCAGAGATGCATGCACATTTCTGGTCGGAAGGAGAAACACACCTACTTTTAAACATTATGAAAGACGTGGATATAAACAGGTTTTTGTATACGCACACATATTGCAATGCAACCATTTCAAAAAGGTGGTTGAAGGCATGAAAGACAGAGGCTGTGTTCACATGGTCAAACAAGTCCGCCACCGGTTATGTTAAGCGGAGTATGCACGGCTGCATGTAAACAGGAATATAAGTGGAATATTAATTTTCATTAGCCATGTAAACAGCTTGGGCTGCACGGTGCTGCAGTGGTTAGTACTGTCGCCTCACAGCAAGAGGGGTCGCAGGTTCAAACCTGGCTTCGGGCCCTTCTGTGTGGAGTTTGTATGTTCTTAGCGTGGGTTTTCTCCGGGTTCTCTGGCTTCCTCCCACAGTCCAAAGACATGCAGGTTAGGTTGATTGTTGACTCTAAATTGGCCATAGATGCGAATGTGAGTCTGAGGAATATTTTGTTGCATGTAAACGTAGTCATTCATGTTAAAACCATATTTAAATCTTTTAACCTATGAGATTTATCATTCATCACACAGGACAAACTGATGGCAAACACTGATTAAATGCAAACAGAATATATTTCACAGTAGAAGATGTAAACAAGATTGTTAGGCTCTTCATTAGCAGCTTCAGTGCTTTGCTCAGTTACAGAATGTGACCAGATCACTCCTTAATGACTTTGGAGCCACAAACAGTATGAACGAACGTAAAACGCATGAGCTGACTGAATGATTATTTTCCCGTTTGAGACTTTATCTTGATCAGCGGTTGGTAGACGGGGCTTCCTCTGCAGCTCGTCCCGGGTACCGGGCGGATCTCATAAAGGTAAGAGGAGATGATATGCACACAAATGGAAAGGTAAGAAACATTTTGTATGTGTGAATCGCATATATCATTTCCTTTATCACGGTTTCACTGGTAACACTTTAATTTAACCCCCCTTATTTAGCAAAAGCAAAATATAAGAATTTGATAAAATAGTTAATAACACACAATATTGTAATTGTAAATAGAGATAATGACATCTTTAAGTGCTTATTATAACTATGAAGCATCCGTAACTGGTGTATAAGCAGTTATCAATAATAGATGACACAGTGCAAGATAACTTTAATCATATTTAATACTTAATATATGCTCACACTCGCTTTCAGTGTTATAAAAGATGTATTAATGTGATGTATAAAGATGTATAATATGATCAAAACTCATGAAGGTATGCTGAAATTAAAGGTCCATTGTTGACCTTGGAAATAGTTGTATGACGATTTTTTTTTTTTTACTTTAAAGTAGGGGTGTAATGAAACATCGATTTGAATTGATTCAATGATCAATGAGCCAATATCATCGGTGCAAAGTGAAAACATCGATATGTATCGTCATCTTTAAGATGCACTTTTATTTTGAAATTTCCATGGCTCGACTGTGTCACCATTTCCGTCTAAGTGCACCTCCTTCCTACAGTGCCCAGTAATAAAATGGTCAAATCATATTTGTTTTTTTGTGAGTTTATATACTTGTAACTGATGTGTTAAATGGACATATATCGTCTGTTATTACACGGCTTTGTTGAATACTTGATTCTGATTGGTCAATCAGGGTGTTAAGGTCAGTTATTTCTTTATAACAGACCGTTGCTATGTATAACAGACCGTTGCTATGTATAACAGACTGTTCCTATGGGCGCATTTCTGATGTCAGACTCTGGCGGACCGTTTTTGTGTCAAATTATTGATTTCTTCAGTAAGTGGCCATGTAATAAGCGGGATAATGTACAGCAAGCGGGTCATTATTGTGAAATAAACCCCTTCAGGGCGAAAAAAGACCTGTCCAGGTTTATTTCACAACAATGACCGGCTTGCTGTGCATTATCCCTTACATCTTACATATCGACCGCAGGCCCCTGAATTGAATCGAATCAAAACCGTATCGTGGCAGCAAATATTGCATCATTGTCCAAAGAATCTAAATAATATTGTATCGTGATGTGATTTACACCCCTACTGTAAAGGTCTATTTACTAGATTTCCCCTGTGCTTTCAGCTGCATCTCATGGCCTTCTTCTGCAGATGGATTTTGCTTACAGTAGTTGTCATATTTCATGACTTAGACATATATGATTATAACTGTGTTATTTTACAGTATATCACCAATCATACACCAGTTACGCGTCACAGGAGTTATAGCAGGACCTGAAAATGTCCTTACTACAAATTAATTATTGTTATAAACCATTTATTTATTGCATTCATTAATTGCTTATAATTGCTAATCAGGGGGTTTCAAATAAAGTCATACCATCGCATTTCTCAACTTCCTAACGAGGCTCAGTGTCTCTGACTTACCGCTCAGATTGCTTTAATCACATGGAATTGATATAGCGAGGAAGCAGGGAAGGGCTGTAAATGAATTACTGAGTATAGCAACACAAAGTGTCTAATTACAGTTTTGACTCTGAATTAGAAAGGCAAGCTATTAGCCACGTTGGAGGAGTAACTCTCCGGCAAATGGGTATTTAAGCTATATCACACTGCACGTCAGCTCCCATAGAACAGTGTTCCCGGGGTTACCCTCCGAGCAGATCCAGACCCTTGAATCAATTACCTCTCCAATGCCCACAAACCCAGATCCCATTTCTCGGTGTCACGCTCGATAAAAGCTATTCCCTGTCTTTCTACGCTGTCCGTCTCTCAGCGCTGAAGCTGTTTCTCATTTGTCTCATCTGATCTTTAAAGCGCTGGCTATTTCACATTTTGTGAAGTGAGTCAAAGCTCCGACTGGAGTCAGACAACTCCCAAATGTCGTAGTTTAAGTTTTGGCTTTTACCTGCCATCACTTCACAAGCTTTCTCTCTGCAGAAAAAGAACAGCAGATGAATAGAAGGAATTCACATGGTGGCGGCATCAAAAATGAAGTTTTACTCACTGCAGACTTGAATTTGATTTTAGATGCTCAGCAGACTCATATCTCTTCAGCACTTCACCACTAAGAAGCTAAGAGCAGTCGGGGTTAAAGTGACACCTTGACGTTTATTTCCGCCATGCTCATAATCGTGGCAAAGTCCAGCTTCGTCGCTACATCGCCATAAATGTTCACTCAGCGACTGATAACCCTTTTTCACAGTTACTCTGAAGATGCCATTTTAGCACTTTTCTCCTCTTGAAATAAATTGTCTTTCATGTATGTACAAGAACCCCGTCTGTTTAAATATGCTGATGTTCAACAATTTCAAACAAGGATGATCAATAGCTGTCACACACACACTCATCTGCCTTTCTGTTGGGTACAGAGGCTAGTCCCGTGTTTTCCTTGATGAAACTGCAGCGTCTACTTTGCTGACAACAAAGTCTTAACGTGGTCCCTGGTGAAACAGATGGATATGTAGACATCAAGTCTTTGCTGTCAACAAAATAGAAACTGTCAAAATAACATTGTTAATAAAAAGGAAACAGTTGCACATGGGGATAAAGTTGTGATGGTATAAAAACACATGCACAAGAAAAACCTGTTCAAAGAAGTCCACTGAGAGTGGTGAGTTAAGAGGTGCGTTAGTTTAAAGTGGTTTATAGATAAAAGAGGGGGAATATGGATAGAAATAGAAAAAAATATTATATGTATTAGTTATAATTAGAGCTGTCAGTCGATTAAAATATTTAATAGCGATTAATCACATGATTGTCCATAGTTAATCGCAAATTAATCACACATTTTTTATCTGTTCAAAATGTACTTTAAAGGGAGATTTGTCAAGTATTTAATACTCTTATCAACATGGGAGTGTCAGTGTGCTGACTTGACTATGACTTGCCCCAAACTGCATGTCATTATCATAAAGTGGGCATGTCTGTAAAGGGGAGACTCGTGGGTACCCATAGAACCCATTTTCATTCACATATCTGGAGGTCAGAGGTCAAGGGACTCTTTTGAAAATGGCCATGACAGTTTTTCCTCGCCAAAATTTGGCGGAAGTTTGGAGACTTATTTAGCCTCCTTCTCGACAAGCTAGTATGACATACCAATGGATTCCTTAGGTACTCTAGTTTAATATGATACCAGTATCTAGCTTTAAAACTGAGCCCGCTATAACCTCCAAAAGATCGGACGCCCCGTCGAATTTTTAAGAGGTTAATTAAAAATCACAATTGCGTTAATGCGTTAAAGAAATTAGAGGCGTTAAAACGAATTTGCATTAACGCGTTATCGCTTTATCTTTGACAGCCCTAGATATAATTGAGGGCATCTTGGACATTACATTAATGAATAAGTACCACAATTGCCTAAATATTTCACTCGTGAGGGAGCAAATAATACATCTGCAGGAATGTAAAAGTGTTCATTTTTATGCCGGCTTTCTATCGACGTCCCGTTCGCCTTCCGCTCTCTATACGGACAGCACTTGACACTGATCAGCTGAAATCAGCCGCGGCTCTCCCTGAAGGTGACCCTCATCAGATTTAGTCAGCATTGTTCCGTTTCCACCATGAATATGTAAATTGTGTTTTTTGGCTCCATTTGAGATGAGATCTATTTAAGGCTGACGAGGATTGACTGTTAAATACCCCGAAACCTCATTGACATGAGTGACGGGCGCTGCCCTTCTCAGGTGGGAGAGTGAGAGGAATATTAGGATAGTTGAGCAAGCACGAGTGTGTGTGTGTGTGTGTGTGTGTGTAGAGTATACTGTAACTGTACTGATAAAGATGCCACATGCAGCTTGAGAGTGGTAATTATAAGACGTAAATCCTTATTCCCCTAATTCAGATCTGGTAAATTGCCAACTAGAGATTTTTGCTGACTTTCAATGCGGAAAAAAATCCAGGGTGCAGATATTTACTGCACAGTACGGATAAACAATGGCTGGATTCCTCTCAGGCACACACACACACACACAGACACACACACACACAGACACACACACACACACACACACACACACACACACACACACACAGAGCATTCCTCAATTATTAATGCAGGTGTGGATTACCTCTGTGGAGAGGGAGAGTTTACTCATAGGTAAAAAGTGATCCGTTTCACTCTATCTGCCCCATTTCCTATTCCCCCTCTCATCTCCATCGGACCCACTCAGCCATATCATCCCCTTTAACTCCCCAAGAGAACCTTTGAACCTGCCTGGTGATGAAACACACACACACACAAACACACATTGATAGCTAATGACTGGCCAGTTGCTGAAAGGCTTGCCTCCTTCGTCCTCTCACAGAGGAGGTATTCAGTCCCCCCCCCTGCCTCTGTCTGGTCTATCCTAGCCCGGCTAAGATCGGCTCAGTTCAGTCTGTTCATCTCCGTTTGAATGGTCAGGTATTGTTTCACTAGCCAGGATCCTCTTACCACGGGCAACAAAGAGAGGCCGCCATACCCTCCTCACACAGACACACACACACACACACACACACACACACACACACACACACACACACACACACACACACACACACACACACACACAAGCAGAGGAACAGACAGAGTTGGGTCGACAGCCTGAGAGCAGCAGTCACATTTTTCCCAGGCGTCTGCCCAGAAAGCTGCAGGGGAATCAAGTTCTCTGTAGACTTTCTGAGGAGCACATACAGTATCTTCCTTCATGGTGGTTGGAGTTTCCTTCGTCTTCATGACAGAATCATTCTGTACTTTTGTTCTTGTGTACTTGAGTCAATTTGTTGGTGGGACTCGGCAGTGTTTTCTCCTCCTGCTCTTTGGGGTCCATCTCTACAGGTAGGACAGAGCAAAAGATGAATGAATGAGTGATGAAGTTGTTTTTATTGTCTCTTCTCTTCTTGTTTCTAGATTCAGTAATTTTCAATACATTTTGAGGAGAATATTGGTGTAATTTTACAGTAATTCCAAAAATAATTCAAATAGCTTATTTGCTAATTATCACCTAATTACCATGAAGTTTGCGGACCTGTAAAACGAAGTGTTACCATATTCTTACATTGCATTTACTTGGATGTATCTATTGGATTTTAAATTATTACATTAGCATTGGACCTATCATAATCCCATTGCACCGTTATAATCCCAATGTTGTGTTTCTTATTCCCACTAAATGTTCATTGAATGGACAGTTTGGTTCAGTTTTCCTCAGATACTGAGGTGACGAAATCTCTTTTTGAATTTCCTCTCCAGAGGTTTATTCTATTTTGTTCCTCAAATCCGAGGATTTCTTGGGAGTTTTTTTTTCTTAGAAAGCTTGAAATTGGTCAAAAACTGTTGCTGTTAAAGGCCTGAAAGCCCACTGAGACATTGTATCTGATATTAAGGCATACAAATAAACTTAACTTGACATTTAAATTTCATTAACATGTACATCGTAGACAACTTCCATATAATCTTGTTATCCAGAAGTTTGAAACAATAAGTTCCAGTAGCTGAAGCATCACTATACCAACACAAATGTCAAAGACTGAAAGAGCCAAAACAAAAAATGTCAAGAGAGCTGGATACGTGTATATTTTCCCACAAGTCTGCAAAATTCAAGTAACTTCAATAAAGGAAGCAGCGGAATAATAACACCAGACGAAAACATACATTCCCCGCAAAAAAACTGCAATATCCAAGAGTCGCTATTAAATCAAGGACACCAAAAACAAACAGTGCGAGCAACCGTCTGAGGTTTGTTTTGTTCAAGTCGTCAGAATCAGGAGGAAGTACAGTACAAAAGATAAAGCTATAAGAGAGGAGTGCGTCCCCTTGACGTCCCCTCCATAAATTTCCCAAGATGCTCTGAGAACTATAACTTGGAGCTTTGCTAACACAAGCTTTAGTATATTTAATAAGGGCCTTTGGCTGCTGCTAACCTCCTGTGCTGTATTTCATATAACTTTTAATAACTTTGGGACAAATTAAAACAACTTATATTAAAAAAATACATCGTAGCTCTGTAGGCGTGATTTGATGAGCTTTCCTTTCCCGAAAACTGTTCCTCGGTGTTATATGTGTCATGACTTCAGGATTGCTCATTAAGAAGCCTCAGTTGATAAATAGTGTTTGTTTACATGCACTGGAAACGGAAGTCCTCTCTGCGTCCTCTCCTGAAGGCCTCGACATGCTCCGTGTCCTCTTTTCTCCTTTCATCACCGCTGCCCTCGGGGCTCTTGCTCAACCTCCACAACCCCTCCATCTGTTTCAATTAGACAGAGTGCGGGGTGGAGCACCGAGGTCGGTCACACCAGCACCCAGCTGCAGGTGCACCTACAGTATAGCACGCGGACGACAAAACAAGAGTCACTCTGTGTCTGTTAGGGGCTACGCTGTCACAGGTGAGAGTATGAGGATGTATAAGGGAGCTGCCAAGAGTATTAGTGGGATGCCGGGACCATCAGTGACAATCAGAGCAGAGATACAGATACATGCATTATCCACCCACCCTCCTACTTATCTCCTCCAACCCTTACCTGACTCTCTCTCACACAAGATTGGACTTCCCTCCTGCGTCACCGTGTTTGCCGCTGTGCATGTATAACTTTGCGCTACTGTTCACCTTGGATGAGTGCTGAATGTGCCTCTGTGGGAGATATTATTCAACCTTTACAAACCATGTTATTGGTGAGTGAGTCAACCTTGTCTTGCATTACAGCATGTGCAGCTACTTGTGCCTTGTATTGTATATTGAGTTAACAAACACAGGTATAATTTATCCAGCATTTAATTTGGTGCACCTACTGGAGGAGTAGTGAGGACATCTGGTATGTAGGCCTTTTTTTGTCATACTTTGTACAAATGAAATGCTTTGTTTATAATGAGGGAGGGTGCTAAACCCCAGCAGTGTGGATTGTTGGCTGCAACGTTTGAAAAGCTGAATTCTCCAGGTGGGCATCTGTTACTGTCAGACTCGTGCTTCAATGTGGTCTCAGATTTAAAAAAAGTTCTCCACTCAAAGTAGTTGAAGATGCCTGTATATAATGCTCACACATGCTCAAATCACTTTTTTTCAGGGAAGAACAACTAAGAAAGGAAATTATATTATAAAAGGTATACTGCGGGGTGATTGATGGACTACGGTGATATTTTAATGAGGTGACCATAGTTGGTGGCAATTTTTCGAGATGTAAGCTTCCATCTTTGTTGCCATGTAGGCTTATTGTAGGAGAAAAAACTGTAATGTATGATCAACTTATGTTACAACAGCTTTAAAAAATAGAAATGTGCCAATCTACAAAACACGTACATAGTGCGCATAGACTGTATAAAATATGGATGTAGTTTCCACAACGTCACCCGTAGGTTTCTTGTCAGTGCCGACACAGCCTAACTCACGGCTAATCCAAAAATGGGCAAAGACATGGATCGTCGGAGGAGTTGAGGGTGGCGCAGCAGAGCAGTCAGCTGGTACGCCACCCACCTGTCACTCAAAGCGGCCACGCCGTCAATTATGCCTTTAACTTTAAGCCTTAATATAATTTAAACAGGTGAGTTATATAGAAATTCACCCCCGTACAGTTGGCACGAACGGGAATATTAGCTACAGAGACCAAAACCGTTTTTTTGTACCAGGCTGTAAACATGCGTGTTTATGTGTTTTATTTCTGCTGTAAAGTCGTCCATTATAACATGGAGGTCTATGGGGATTGACTCGTTCTTGGAGCCAGCATCAAGTGACCATTTGAAGACCTGCAGCTTTTTCCATCTCTTCTACGTTGGCTTCATTTGTCAGCACCTTAGGTTGCTGCTTGATACTGTGCCCCAAAAAGGAATCTGAACATTATTCATTGCTTTGTTTATTTTCAGTATCTTTGCAGCCAGTGGAAACTGTGTTAGCTACCAGCAGCAGGTCAACCACAGAGAAGATTTAGTCCATCTCATCTCTCACTGTCAGACAGAATACTTTGACAATAAAGGTGCCACTGTTTTTTGTTCGCTGTCTTAAAAGTAAAGCTAAACATCCCTCCTTGCTTGCAAGAGGCAGACAGTCCGTCAGTGGGTTTTCTGACTGGAGGGAGCAATCATGTCCTGGCTCGACTTTTGGAGGCTTCTTCAGCTCTCAAGCCATGAGAGGTCAGAGAAATTGTAATGTATAAAATTTATACCAGGTCTTTGAAAGTCAAAAGTTGAATTGAATTGAAATGTGTCAAACTTAAGGACACATTTTTAACTCTGAGTGGTTCTATATTTGTATATAAAGTACGGGTCCAGATGTCTGCCAGTCTGCGTTCCTGCTGCCGCACAGGAACAGGCACCTGACTCATTTCAGGCCTGAATCCATCTCTCTGTTCTCAGCAAAAGACTCCCAGGCTGCTGGTAATGTAGTCTTGAAGGTGATCTTACATCTGTGTGCCCTGCAAATATTGCAAGTGTTACAGCCTCCTACCGACAAAGGGCTCTCTTTGACCCACATGCTCCACCACTGAAATAAAACAGAGGACCTCTGCGTTTGTGATTGGCCCAACAAATGGCAGTCAGGTCAACCAATGGCACGACGGCCTCGAGGGATGAGTGATAGAGGATGTGATACCAGCAGAACAGAGGCAGATGCTCTTTTGACTCCCTGTCAGACAGGGAGAGATGCTAATGACATTCTCCCTGAATCACTGAGGAGATATAGAGAACGAAACACTAATGACTCGCTATCTCTCTGGTCACCAGCGAGGCTGCAGACAGCTTGTTAAATCTCACAGCAGAGCAACAAGATGTTATTCACAATGTTTGGAGGCAACTACACTCAGAAAATGTCTTGCAATTAAAAAACGTATGTGCAATTAACTATGATGGCTATTTGATTTTGTTTTTACAGCGTCATCCTCAGTGTGAGTGTTTCCCCTTAAACATCTGGCAAAACATCTCGTGTCAACCTGGCTCCATCTAAAAACATCAGAACATCCAGAAATTCTAAAGCTCACTAAATAATACATTATATCTCATTTGTTTAATGTCAGTGTAAAAATAAGGTGATGATGATTGTGATGCTACAGGGTGCCAGACTAGTTCTTGGCCCAGAGCAGGGACTTCCTTTCTCTACTGGATTCCTGGAAACTTGTTACCAGTCTTTACCCTAAACTATCCTGGCTGATAAATTACAAATTCTACTATTGAGCTCAACAGTGATGTTAGGGGTTAAATCCCATTTATATTCTGTATTGAGAATTTGATTGTTAGCCATAATAATGTCGCCACCATCCAAGGTAGACTAACCACGAGCTATGAGATTGTAAAACGTTGGTATATGCGCCTGTAGAAGCCACAAGTCTGTATGATATCAACCTTGTGTTTTATTCACAATGTCATGGAGAAGTACTACAAGTGTAACAGCGATGTCTCTGATTGATGGAGCTCGCTGTTACCATCGAAATGTGTACCACACCCGCGAATGGTTAGTACATGCTCATACATGCTGCTCCGTGGTCTGATCCCAGATTTCAAACTGGGCTAACACGGCTGCTCATTTGGAAATTTTCTCTTTTATAACAGAAATATTTCACCGAAATGTGTTTCTGAAAACATTTGAGGTGAGAAATAAGCCATGCAGTTGCTGAATCTGTCTTCATTTTGTATCAACACCGGTTAGTAAATGTTTTTTGTCAGTTTCCAGAGGCGGCGAGGCGCCATTCGCAATGGTTTATAGGATGAGTAGTTCCTTCGCTCTTAAAATAATTATGTACACAGTGTTGTTTCGTCACCGAATCAAAAGTTGATCACGATTCAGCCATAGCTGATTGGCTTGGTTCCATGATGAAAACTCTTTATATGAGGATTTTCTGAAACGTCAATGGAGTAAATGAACAGGAAATTCACTTCTGTCCCCGGAGCCGTTCAAAAAGTGGGCGGTCACCATTGAGCTCAATTGCGAAATCATGACCGGCCCTACTCTGTCTCTGACTGGCTAGTACTCGTTGCCTTCATTGGTTGAATTGGTTGGTTTTAGGCATGATGAGTGAGATTGTTTCAAGGCCTATGGAAAGGAGGCCGGGTCACGGGTCATCAACTTGCAAATCTTTGAGGGTACAACACATTCACAGTAAATTCTGGTCAGCAATCGCCGAAATTGAGCCAATCGCAACGCACGACCGCAGCTTCTGTTACACTGCGCATGTGTTATACCTCATACCCCAAGACCCATGTCCCCTCTTGACCCAGCCTCATTTCCATAGGCCTTGGATTGTTTAGGGTAACAATATCAGGGTGAGCCAATCAGAGGCAGAGTAGGGCGGGTCATGCCTTCGCCATAGTAGGATAATAAACATTGCATCCTGGCTGTAACTTCATCTTTAGACACAAGAGTCGTATCGATATCGTCATCTAACTCTCTGCAAGAAAGCAGAACAAGCATATTTCACAAAATATAAAACTATTCCTTTTAAAGTGAAATGAATAAGGAAGGACGCACCGCAGCATGTTCTGTATCCTACATTTCAACTGAGGAGGATGTCTTTGTAACTTTTGCAACCTCCCAAACTAATATCTGTCATTGTTAATGGTGTAGGGCAGAGTAATTGACTATATTACAGTCTCTTCCTCTGAGAATCCTTCCGTGATTAAGGGAATTATCATGCCCCAGTGTGTGATACACACACCAGTTAAACATGTGCAGCCACACACACAGTAACACACACTCACACACATCCATAACGGTGCATTCACTCATACACACACTGGAGCCTCAGTCATCAGAGGTTACAGTGTGTAACAGAGAGATTATTAACACAGCTTTTGCCAGTTTTAAAGCTGTTATTCAAAGGTGCATCTGACTTGTGTTTTTTTTACGTCTATCTGCGTCGTTGTGACTTTGTGTGGTTTACACAACATTATTATTCTCAGTTGCAAAGCAGTTACATAATCAAAAAACGAAAAATAACTATTGGATTGTGGAGCAATATTACACCCTCCCTTCCTCTCTAGAGAAGAGTTCAGTCTCATAAAAAAAATACAGGCGTTATCTAATATCTTCACAGGTTTTTCCATCTATTTTTTCAGCTCAACAATAAGCATTTAGACTTCACAAAGAAGAATTTCTCCCTCCGCCTGATATGGTGTTTCTCTCTCTAGACATGAAGCTTGAAGTGAATTTGGAAGCTCAGAGATGCCTATGAGGGGAGACACCACAAAGGATGATTGACTGTTTGTCTCTAACCCCCTATCAAGGATGAGACGAGCACTTTGGGGCGAGAGTCAGACTCATCTGTCACTTTCAGATCCCCGCTCACTCTCTCACACGCATCACTCCCTTCCCTGCTGTTAGCATTTCACAAACGTGGGGTGGGGAACTGCAAAAACACACCGAGACTGAGGTCAATGAACTTCTGGGCAGTCACTGTGGGAGGTTAAACATCAGCTGAGGTATCGTTGGATACAGAGCATCCAGAGTTGTTCAGGTAGTCGGGCGCCTTGGTGTCACATCTGAAAGCGAACTGTAAGTGAACTTTGATTGAAGCATATTGTTTTGTTTGAGAGAGCTGTGATGGAGCTGACTCTCTTTCAATAACATTTGTATTTCATTTCATAGAACTGGGTCAGCACATAGAAGACCTGGAAGACCTCAAAAAACAGATTGTGTTGTATTTGCATAGACTCCAGTTGACATTTAGCCTCTTGGTTCTATCTGATTGTGTTAATTTTCCTCTCTACAGGCGTGATACGATCTTGTGACACCACACAGAAGCTCACAGAGTTTAGAGTTCAGTGCTTTGATTTAGTCGTTTAAATAATTTATCATGCAGATTAAAGGTGAGGGGGGAAGAATTATTGAAACAGCAGCACATCGTGATATGGTCACCGATATCATGATCAGCAGTGGAAGAAGTATTCAGATCTTTCACTTAAAGGAACAGTGTGTAACATTTCGGGGGATCCATTAGCAGAAATTGAATATAATATTCATAACTATGTTTTGTGCAGTTCACCGAAAGTGAGAACACTTCATAATGCTGTGAACAAATTGAGGCCAAACCTGAGGTAATTTATCTTCTCTATATTTATTTTGCATTATATCACATATTGCAGAATCACCAGTATACAGATGCCACTGTTACCTATCATAAGGGAATGCATCATTATGATATGGTACCCTCTTATTCCCGCCTGTATTGCTGATCATGATGTTGTTTATGTGTTAGCTTTGCAGGGTCATGTGAGTGCTGAGTCCCAGCAGCATTAGCGGTTACCTCATGAAGGTCATGTCAGAGCCTCTCAGCTGAGTTCTGAGGTGTTTAGTGTCTCTGCTCCACGGTTCACCCATCCTGCTGATCTAATCGTCACCGTAATGACAGTGTTGACTTTGCCGCCGGCGTCGCCGTCTCTCTCACTTTCAGTCATTTCGTCTCTCCACCTCGTTCTCTTACTTTATGTCTTACTTTATGTGACTTAAAAGGATTCATTCAACATCTAATTTCCTTCATGTGTCTTTTCCCCTCTCTGCCTCCATCTTTCTTACATTTTTATGTTAATGCAACCTTCTCTGGCCACCGCGGACAAGGTCTGGATGTGTCATAGCAGTGTTACTGTTGACTTAATTTGGCAGAGCTACTCATTCAATACTTCACATAAATGCTGCGTAGATGAGAACTTTGATTACATCAAATAACTGTGCATGTAGATCAATACAACAAGAGGTTTAATAAAGCCATCGATTATTTTGTAATGTAATTGTAATGCGACAACCCCGGCATTACATTTTACTCCGATCACCACACAGCAATGTGCATTAGACGTCTGTTATTGGGTAACTCAAGGCTGTTGTCATGGCAAACACTCAAACTGTAATTGAAGGCAGTGTTCTCAATCATAGCAGCCTTGTATGGACCATGTTTTCGTGTGGTGGAGTGTGCATGTGTGACAAGGGTAGGGTTGTAGTATAAAAACAAAAGAACATGTTATCTCCCTTAAGGTTTAACAAAACCTGAGAGAAGAAAGGTTATGCCTTGAAACACATAGTTAGCTCATAGAAATGGAGTATATGTGATTCAACAAAAGTTGTTTTTATAAAACGGTTACTATATCCTGACAGTAGTGCATGAGGCAGGTAATCTGAAAAAAATCATGTCCCTCTGTGTCCTCCGGTGCTCCTAATGGCATCTGCAAGATTTCACAGACCGGAGGAAAACAACCAATCAGAGCTGAGCTGGAGTCTGCCGTCCATCTGCCATCTCTGAGCAGCTGTCAGTCACTCGTGAACTCCGATCAAACGGTCAAAATAGGCAGCGCTGATCAAATATGAATCAATATTCTATCCCTGCAGCCATGTTGAGATCAATTGAGGAAATACCAAGCACCGTCCAGCGTCCACCAGCTGGAGCACAGCCAATAGAAACGCTCTCTTTCTGAAATGACCATGTGTCCAACCATTGGTTAAAGTCTTCCGTTACAGGCTAGATTTTTTAAAGCCTGAAAACAGAGCCATGAGGAGGTGCAGAAGTCTAGTTCTCTCAGAACACTTTAATTATAATATGCTGGAAGGTTATTATGGGATTTGTTTTGCCCAATGATGCCAAAACCATTCTGCCTACTGAAGCTTTAAATCCTCTGAGGCAAATTTGTGATTTGGGGCTATAAATAAGATTTACTTAACTTGACTATATCAGCCGGTTCTCATTCCCAGTGGCGTCAAATCTTTGTCACGGCCGTCAACTTTAGATATGGATGCACAAGGCACCCTTTAGCATTTAGTATGAGACGCACCAAGCTTTCTATTAACTGCAATGTAAACCCATCCGCATCAATATTGACAAAGTGTGCCAGGAGTGGTGACCTATGATGTTACAATCAGCTGTTCATTCATGTCCCCTGTTCACAATGTTCAGCGTAATTTTCACTGTACAAATGTAGTTTTAAAGGGACTGTTTGTAACTTTTTAAGCGTATAAATGTAGCGGGTCGGCACACATGTGCGTTCGCATATGCGCGCTCGCGTGTGGCCGGAGCCTCGTCTCCGCTGCCTGCTCTCCTTCACTCAGACAGCGCACGTCCTCGCTGTCTCGCTCCACCTCTAGACGTGAACGCGCGCTCACTACACACTGCAGAAGAGTTAGTTTAGCTCTGAGAATATCTAGTGAATGTAGAGTGGACGTTTGTGCAGAAATAAATGCTGCAGCTCCTCCAGACCAACAGAGGTTTCCCGTGTCTTGTGAAGTGACGGGGCTCCTCAACGAGTTACGTTATCGTCTCGTTACCGACCGGGTGCCGGTGTCTTCGGCTGCTGGCTGCGGTCGGGAGGCGATAACGTAACTCGTTGAGGAGCCCCGCTGCTGAAGCCTGCGCTGAGCAGGAAAAGCCAACACTAGAATCAGCAGTGATTCATGGAGAGACCTCCGTCTGGTCAGCTAACATTACTGCCAAGCAGCTGAAATATAGAGTGATATTGTGGTTTTAGCTGACGTCTGTCGCCTCACTGTTTTGAGCGATGCTCGTTCATGTCTATGTAGAGCGAGCAAGCGCGAGCTCGACGCCGACTTTCGTTGATTTCAAGGCCACAGGTGTCGCTGTTAAGCAGCATTTCTGAATCTTACAAATAGTCCCTTTAAGCAAAACCATGTTGGTTTTCCTAAACCAGATTTTAAGTATGTGGGTTTTTTTTTAACTTCACATTATTAAGCACGTGTTTACTGTGACTGAAAATAGTGACACCGAGGGGTCTGACAAACCGTCAGTATATGACGAGCTGAGATGAGACTGTTGACTATATACATGCAGTGTAGCCCTCTAAGTGTGTGAAATGTTGAAGATCTACCCACTGACCGCTGTGGAGCCAGTCAAGACGGACCCACCCAACCCCTTCTGGACTGTTGCAGGCTTTATAGCTGCCAAACCCTAACCTGGTGTCCATGGTGATTCGAGGAACAGGCAAGCAACAGGGTTCCACCTGTGCTAGTAGAGCTAAAGTGAAAATGCACAACCTTGGCTTTATTTCAATCAGGTTTCACCCTCTAATGGGCTCTATGGGCTTAAGAGGGTGAAGTAAAATGCTTGCACTCCCTGCCGTGACACCAGCACAACACATTATTGTACCTTGGGTTATGCAAATAGGCAAGCGTGTGCTCTACCACCCTTCTGCAGTATGCAACAACATTTCACACACCTCGTGTTTCAGCTTCAGTGGAATATTTGTGCAGCAGATTTGTGTAGTTCACTCCTTTTCTATTCACTCATGTTTGCTTTATGTGTCTGAGTCCTTCTCAAGGTCCTTGGTTAATACTGAGACAACTGGCATGCTGTGAGCGGTTGTTTGGCCTGCTCCCCCACTCATAGCAGAAGGCAGGTGAGGAGTGGCTGTTTGTCCCTGACCACTTTGTCAAGTCCAAATGAAATTATCCACTCGCTCAGGCTTCTTCAGTTCAGAACTAAAGAGGGCTCTTGGATTAGCGGCAAGACATCTTCAACTCTGCGGCTTCAATGTAGTGGATAATTTCATTTTGACTTGATGCTGAACCACCTGGATGAATGGGATTAATCTCTCCGCGACAGATTGTGCTCTAATGCTGCATTATTATCACGTACAGACCTGCAGGTGGGAGAGATCTTTGTGATTACATTTTACAGTGATGGTACTCTGCTTGTGTCAGCTTTGACTTAGTGACCTACTGCCCTGTGGTCTACAGCGACTGAGGATTGTGTCACTGCAGGCTTGCATTATAGGATTTCCGACAGGGCTTTACACAAAGCCCTTCACCTATGCTCACACAACCAAGTCCACAGTATGTAACTACTCTTTGTTTTTAGATGGTTAACTTTTTCATCCATCCGTTGCGCTCTTATTAGCAGCCCCTAGCTCTCAGCAGTGGTTAAGTCAATTAAGTAGCTCCATTATAATCAGTGAGAGCTGGAATGGCAGCCTGAGCTATCGTGAAGCTGATGGAGGACTCGGTCACAGCTATAACCTGCTGTTTACATGCAAAAAGAACTCACTGGCCTCTATGTGGGCTGGGCTCAGAGGTGGAATAAGGCACAGCTGGACATTGATTGAGGAGCTGCAATTTACATGCTGCAGAGATGTGGAGCAACGTCTCTCTGCTTCTGCTCCCTGGGATTTTTCCCACAGAAATAGGATAGAGTGTGTTTGTGTGCCAGGCTGCAACACAGACATTAGTAAACTGGCAGAATCAGATCTGTTGATGGAGAGGATAGATAGCCAGGTAGAAACAGACAGACAGACAGACAGATATGCACGCAAACACACACTCAATGGACTAAATGCAATTACAGAGAACCACAGGGGAGCATATAAAACAATGCGGCTGTTACACTTCCATTATCGGCAATATCAACAATGCTTAGCCATTACAAATGGGGGAAAATGACTATAATAACGTTGATTTGATGATTGCAGTCTCTTTCTGAAACATATTAAATTTCTGATTGAATTATTGTGCTTTGTTTTCATATAACTTGGCCTAGCCTAATTAACAATGTTGAAAGTGAGTTCTAAGGGTTTGTCTTTGAAGTCTTGCCCTCTGCATACAATTTGAAAAATGGGTCTCATGTGTGGAGCAGTTCCTTCTCCCCGCTCTGTGCCTCGGTAGCACACTCACTCTTATCACGATTCAGCTGTTGGCCAAAAACAAAGAAAACAGAGAAACTCATTACTGCTCTTCTGGCCTTCCAGTCAGATTTATATTTTTTCCAAGAGGAAGTCTGCAAAACAATCCAGAAATAAATACAGCATGTGTGTGTCAGTGTATGTGTGTGTGTGTGTGTGTGTGTTCCTGTGTGCATGTATGACTCAGTGAAGCTTAGTCCTGCTTCATACAGTAGGAACTTCAATAAAACCTCATAAATCTGGCACTATTACGGTTCTTTGGCCCTGCCCAAATATGGGTTTCCCTTACAGGTACAGTGTGTAGGATTTGGCGGCATCTAGTGGTGTGATTGCAGATTGCAACCAACTGAGTACCCCTCCGCCCTTTCCAAGACTGCGATAACGTGAGCCACTGAGTGCAAAACCGTGGTAACGCCGTTCACCTCGCTCAGAGGCCATCCTTACCATAATAACATACTTCAAAAGCAATGGAAGTAAGACGGCGGCTGGCGGTACCACAGTTTTGCACTCTGTGGCTCACGTTGCCGTAGTTTCTCAAGCGTGTCAGAGAACTACGGTGGCTTTCAAGTAATGTAAAAACGTGAAGGGTTCTCTGTAGAGCCAGTGTTTGGTTTGTCTGTTCTGGGCTACTGTAGAAAAAATGGTGGAGCAACATGGCGGACTCCGTGGAGAGGACCCGCACAAGCCCGCAGGAAGAGCGCCAGGCGTGAGGCAAATTTCCGCAGTGGCCAAACGACGGTACTACAACTTCCGTGTCCGTTACGTGATGCCATTGGGCCCAAAAAGGCTTTTTCAGAAAAGACTTACACTGAAAGAGAAAGAGACGTCTTTAACTCAGCGAATAATTTTTTTTGAGGTAAATCAACTTCCCAGTACGAACACTTCAATAGCCCTTATTTAAATCAATATGTCCTAAAAGTTGTAAAATGCACTAATAGCCGAATCCAAAGTTATTTCCCTTACTCCAGTCATATGAATGAGACCCAGACCGAGGCTGGAGTGAGGGCTGGGAGGCGGAGTTGAAGGAAACGCTACTGCGCCAGTTCTATGGGCCCAATGGATGCGGAAGATCGACGGATGATCCGAGTATTTTATCACTCGACAGTCGAGCCATTTTGGCTTCATGCGCCACTGGGCAACTTCCATAGGAATTAACGGGATCCCGCCTCCAACACTGTATCCAGTTCTCTTTATACATCCATGGAAACGGTCCCTATGTAAATATGAAGGGCTCATTCTAAGCTAACGAAAACGCAACGATTCTTAGTTTCAGATGATTATACGCAAATGAAAAACATAGTTATGAATATTATCTTCCGTTTCTGCTAATAGATCCCCCAAAATATTACACACTGTTCCTTTAATTAATTTCGTAGTCTGCCAGCGTACATTTGCCTTTGTATTGGTCCTGGATAAATTTAATTTTACAAACGTTTTCACATCTAGAGACTCACAACACGCTGATTCATGCATGCCAAATGCTTAGCTTTAGATCCTGACATCCATATTTGGACATGGCTACCACAGTCCTACCATCCTGATTAATCCGTCTGTGTCACATCCCTCAGATGTATTTCTCTTTATCAGATCTGGGCCCAAGTTGTGCCCTCATTGTCTGTCTCTGCTTTGCCAGAAGTGGCCACTGGACAGACTGGCAGAGGTCCAGACACAATCCCTTTAGAGGCAGCAGATCTCTGCCTTCTCTTCTCCTGTAACTCTCAGTGGCTCAACACCATCAAACTATCAGCCAATAGCTATGAGGCCAGAGTCGACGCTGAGAGGAAGGCCGATAGGAGGAGTAATTAGTGCTCGGCACAACACTTTGGTGGAATTCTTTGTGTGTGTGTGTGTGTGTGAGGGAGAGAAAAGAAGAGAGCAGTAAGACAGAGGGAAAGAGAGAGATAGGGCTCGTCCTTGTGGAGTCACAGTGCCCCCCCCCCCCCCACTACAATAGAAAACCAAGAAAAGCGATTGCATGTAAGGGTGGTTTTTCCAGACCCCATTAGCAAAATGGTTTCCCATGGGGTAAAGGTTACCAATCAGAATTCAGGCCAGGGTGTCTGGACGGGTGTCGACGACACATGCAATTATGATGTCTGCTGTAAGGATTAGGGCTGTGAATGTAGGATCCTCTTGCATATGTGTGCATGTGTGAGTGTGTGTGCGATCAGTGAGTCCGTCTTCCTGTTGACCTCAGTATGTGTTTTGATTTCAGAACAGATGCTCCTGGGAAAGTTTTGCTGCGTGTATAGGTCAGTGCTCGCTGTGTCTTTTATTAAGTGCGTCCCTCAGTCTGTTTCTGTCCTCTGAATGTCCCGCAGAGCATTTGTTGCTAAGTGACAGCGCTGTACAGTATAAGGTCAAGCCATAACCTCCACTGAAAACTTACAGGCTGTTAAATACATTCTAAAGTCTTACATACTAGGACTAATTATACTTGGTAATGGGAGAGTTGCAGAGATCTTTGGTGATTTTAATCCCATGGAAATATGTAAATTTCTAAAATAAAAAATTCCAACACAAATGTCCAACCCCACGACTCGCTAAATCTGTGCCGGTGAAAGTCATTATCATTCCATCTCTATTTAGTTCCTTTTATTTCTTCCACATTACCATTTTCTTCTGTCTGCAGTCAAGAAAATAATGTAATAATAGCAGGTTTGATCAAGGTTATGAATGCATTTCCCGCACAGAACATCAAGTTCTTCCTCGCTGAATCAGAAAGTTAGAAAATGTACGGCCTTGACGTACTCCAAAGGCTTTTTTTCCCCACAGTAAATGTCATTGTCATTTGCAAAACAAATTCCCAGTACAAACTTCCGAGTGTATCAGCAACAAAATTGATAGACAATGGGAAGACAAAGACAGAGATACAGCCGAAGAGAACAAAAAAAGAGAGCAATTTCAACTGCATTGTGTTTACTCTGGCTAGTTTTTCTACCTCAATCTAGTAATGCTAAAACAATTTCTCTCTACTATACAGATTAAGAACAGCAGCTGCAAAGATATACAATGCATACTCATTACGGTTGGAGCCAAAAAGACACCCAGACACAGCAACGCTCTGACTGTGCAGCCAAACACAATCGAAACAAGCCAGTTTCCAATATTGTGTTATTTTTTATTGAGTTCCACCAAACTGAATTGAGTAAATAGAAATCATTGTACTTTGCCCAACACAGTCAGTGACATTAAGGTCGCTTGGTTTCAAGGGAGGCTAGGCACCAGGAGTTTGATTTCCCAGTTGGAGTGGAGACCCTCGAGAGTCCTTCACCCTGGAAAACCAGCAAAGAGAAACGCCTCAATAATCACACGTTGACTGGAGCTCTAATCCCCAAACATCTGACACAATTACACCTATTAACACAGGTAATTAAACTCACACACATGCACTCTGTGTGTATTGTGTGTGAGATGAGAGAAAGACAGTTTGTTGACTTCTGTATGTCAAAGCTTCCAAAGATATATCCATTGAAGGGATTTTTGAATATGTATTTTGCCAGGAAACCGTATACTTATTTGGAAGAAAGAAAAGTCCCCATGCCACAACAAAGAGTCAAACAAACAACCAAGACACTTTGTGAGAAAGGTTGAGGGTTGAGGAAGATGAGCACTGAGGGCTATCTGAGCCTCAACTGATGTCAGCTGGAGTTTACGGTGGATTACTGATCCGCTTGGTGCTCCTTGACAACCAGGCGAGTCACCGAGAGGTGAGAGCAGGAAGGGACGACAGACTGACGGACAGGAGAGGGAAAAGGAGGAAATGGAGAAAGGAGGAATGTCAAATCTGGTGCATTGGAAGTGATTTTGGCAGGAAACCTAAGTTACCATAGCGACATGGTGAAAGCTCTGCAGCAAGTAAGAGGCGAGAGAGAGAGAGATGGAGAGAAAGAGAGTAGACCTTGAGGTATTGTATCTCTCTCTGTCTTTCATAGCAATATTTTGGATGTTTACTTACTATATAAATACCGGTTTGGCACGAGTGCACAACTATCAATACTGAATATTGACATAATTCATGTTTATATTATCTAACTTGATGTAACACAGGTTTGTGCTACCACATTGTCTCTTTCATTATTGAAGCCCAGTCAGGTTAATCAAAGCCCTGTTAGGCTCATCATCACCACGGTTCCACAGTCTGACAACCCCTGGCTGAAAGGATATGAAGCAGAACTACACATCCATTTACATCAGTACGCTCTTTGTAATGTGGATTGTAATTGGTAGTCTTTGATGCGTCGGACTGCTGGGACCGCTGACTTTAATAAGCTTATTCACCAGCATGAAGATTCAGATAGGGGTTCTACCATAGACAATCAAGGGGGATAAATGAACACACACAAGCACACACACACACATTTTTTTTTAAACACAAACCCATGCTTGAATGCACATGGCAATTCAAATGCATGACACCTATAGGAGCACATAGCACTATGCAGTCATGTCAGCCCACCAGCACAAACAAGTTTACACAGGGGAGGCGTCAGAATACAGTATCTGTCTGTGTAACAGGACCTGCTGGGATTTTTCAGAGCTTGATATCCATCTCCCCAAAGATGCAACAAAAGATGGACACTTGGCAGAACAAGATCACCAAAGCTGCTACAGCTACCCAGAATCGTCCTCATACTATTCCTCTGTCTCTCTTTATCCTTGTCCTTACTCTACATAAAGACTCAGCAAGTTGGTGGCAGGCCGGTGCAGACAATATGGTACATTAGTCACTTGGCTGTGTGTTGCCTTCACCATGGAGGTATCGCTAAGTCTTTTTTTTATACCAGGATATCTCTAAACTTTTAACTTTACATTTTTTGTCTACATCTATGGTTGTTATGCAACAAAGATCTGTGGTATGTATCTCAACCACTTCTTCTTCTTCTTCTTCTTCTTCTTCTTCTTCTTCTTCTTCTTCTTCTTCTTCTTCTTCTTCTTCTTCTTCTTATACTTCTTCTTCTTCTTCTTCTTCTTCTTCTTCTTAACACGTGAAACTATAAAACATAAGGAATCCATTGGTACCAACCATGTCATACTAGCTCATCGCAAAGGAGGTTAAAAGAACGCTCTAAATTTGTGCTAAATTTGGCAAGGAAAAACTGGCAGGGCCATTTTCAAAGGGGGTCCCTTGACCTTTGACCTCAAGATATATGAATGAAAATGGGTTCTATGGGTACCTTGAGAAATCTCCCTTTAAGGTACATTTTAACAGATAATAAATGTGTGATTAATTTGCGATTAATCGCGATTAACTATGGACAATCGTGCGATTAATTGCGATTAAATATTTTAATCGATCGACAGCCCTAATAGTATTATTATTATATTTATTCTGTTCCTTTACCAGATGCTCAGCTGCCATAGTGGTGGAAGAAGTATTAATATATTTTAAGCAAAAGTAGCAATACCACTGAAATACTCTTTGAATTCAAAATGTTTCTAAAATAAAAGTATTGAGGTGGTATCAGCAAAATGTAATGATTATGTCCATTTGATCCTTACTATTAACTCTGTATTTTAGAACCCTTATCCAGTAGCAATATATTATATTACCAATGATGCATTAACATGTTAGCAGTAATAATGCAGCTGTACACAGTGGAGCTATTTCTATTCATGTGGGTTGGGTAGTTTAATCTTTAAATTGGGCTTTATATTTATATTTTTTATCATACTGTATGTTTTGGATTTAATCTGAGTGATTACGAATAACTGTATCTGTCAAATAAATGTAGTTGATTAAAAGTAGCATAACATTTAAATACTCAAGTTAAGTGCAAGCAGTGGTGGAAGAAGTACTCAGATCCTTTACTTAAGTAAAAGTACAAATGCCACAGTCTAAAAATGCTCATTACAAGTAAAAGTCCTGGGTTCAAAATGTTGCTTAAGTAAAAGTACAGAAGTATTATCAGCAAAAAGTACTTTAAGTATCAAAAGTAAAAGCACTCATTATGCAGTATGGCTCCTTTCACAGTGTTATATCATTATAAAATACTATATTATTCACTTTTCATCACTAATGAATACATGCCAGAGCATATTAATGTTGTAATTCATCAATCTGGAGCCAGTTATAGATACTTTGTGTTCTACTGAGTCGATTAGTAGTAAAGTACTGCATCAAATCATGTCTTTTTTATGTAAAAAGTAAAGCTGTCAGATAATTGTGCAATATTTCCATCTGAGATGTGGAGTAGAAGTATAAAGTAGCATAAAATGGAAATACTCAAAGTACAAGTATATCAAAATTGTACTTAAGTGCAGTATTTGAGTACAGTTATTAGTTACATTCCACCACTGAGTACAAGTAACTCAAAATTGCAGCACAGCCATTTTCCTACAGTTCCTATAACACCTCTAATAGGAGCAGTTTTTAGGCAGATGAGAAACTCATTTGTCGACAACGCGTTTAGAAGGCATTGACGCACAAACGGGACCCATCGATCTTCTCTATTATCCATCCTGCTTGTCTCATTCCTGCTTGATCTCTCTCTCGCTCTCTCTCTGTTAATCCTCTACAAATGTCAAGCAAAGACATTCCTTGGCCAGTCCCTCACTCTCCTTATCACCCGGGATTTGTCTGTGTGTGTGTGTGTGTGCGTGTGTCTCTGTGTTTGCATGTGTGTCTCAGTGTTTGCATGTGTGTCCTTGTCTGTGTATGTCTTGGTCGACATTGCTGAAGGGTTGCTTTGTTTGTATGTTCTGGAGAGGCTTAGGAAACGCCACTCAAACTGGAGCTGGTACAACGTGACTCGATACCGTCACATTTTTTGAAGTCACCAAGCAATGGAGGATGGGTAATAAATCATTCTGTGTTCAATCACTGCATGTTTTGTCCCATTTGGAGAGATTGCCCACTGTTCACACCCATGTCTGTGTCTGTGTGTGTGTGTGTGTGTGTGTAATGTGTTTGTCTGTCTTTGTGCGGTGTCATCTGGCACCATGAGTGAAAGAGATTAAACATCTCCCACAAAAATCTCATTTCTCTCCACTGCTCTTTTCCCATGCATTTGTCACCATCCCAACAACTCAAACACTGCTGAGAGAAGTCCCAGAGAGGGTAGCCAGCATGCGCCTGTGTGTGTGTGTGTGTGTGTGTGTTGGGTGTATGTGTGTGAATGTGTGCAGTCGAAGGCTACTAGAAGGGTTGAGAGCTTGTTTATTTCTACTGCCAGTGATCAGCTTAGTTCCACATGGCGATCACTACAATGATCGATTTCATGTTTTGCCGGTAGTCGTATTGTTCGTGAGTGTGAGTACTTGAAATCGTCTGACAAAAGCTCTCTTCTGTGTCGCTCTCAGAAATGCTGTGGGGTCGCCATGGTTACCAGCAGGCACGCTTCCCTTGCTTATACATTCAGCAGAGCGAGATTTTCCCATGTGGGTAAATCAACACAGTTTGATATACTGACCTATACCATTATATAACAGTGTTGTTTTTACAATACTAGAACTCTGTTTTTTGTTCACTTCACTTCTTGTTTCAGTGTCTGGAGCTTTTTGCCATCATGGAGTCTCGTCCAGCGAGGTACCTTTATCAAGTATTATTTTACTCACCGCTGGGTGGGAGATGGGTGGGTGGGGGAGATTTTAGGCAGTTCTGTTTTCTACCATTATTACTTCTTCAAACCATGATTGCTACTGAAACATTCAGATTTATAAACGTCTATGTGCACTAGATATGTGTGTTTATTATTTATATAAATTTTATTCAATATGTATTATTATTTTTTTGTTATTATTTAAAACAAATTTAAGTATTTTTTCTTCATTATTTCAATCAATACTTTGAATGTATCTTATATATTTATATTTTCATCTACTCATTATTATAATTATTATTATGTAGTTAAAGTATATTTGATACAAGGATAGGTTCATTAACAATAATATATCATTACCACATTTTACTTTTCTATAATTATTAATTTCTTATGTTATTTTATTTTATTTTTCTGGTTTCAATATTTGTTTTAAAAACTAAAAAGAAATGATTGGTACATGTTGGAATTGAATTGTAAAATAAGCCTTTTGCTAATAAAAAGAAATCTTTATATATTTTACTCACCGATGTCTTACTATACATAAGAAAAAAACTTTTTTCAGATTCTTCATACACATACAGCTATATACGTGAAATTTGACCTTTGTATTTAACCCATTGTTAGGAACAGTGGGCTGCTGTAAAGCGCCCGGGGAGAAACTTGGGGTTCAGTGTCTTGCTCAAGGACACTTCGACATGCAGACAGTAGGAACCAGGTATCAAACCACTAATTGTATACAGGTCAAATAAAAAAAAATGGTCTCAATAAAATTAAATGTCTACTATGGGGACTAACATCGTCACACATGAATACAGTTGGGCTCAATGGATCCACAAGAGTCTCAGCTTTAAAGTTTGTTTTTTTACAGTTTACAGTATGTAATTCCTAGACTGTTTAGGGACCTCAGTATGCAGAAATATTCAAATACACCATTTCAGAATAGGTGAAAATAACACATTTATACTGCATAGTTTTTGCCCCAAACTGCATGTGATTATCATAAAGTGGGCATGTCTGTAAAGGAGAGACTCGTGGGTACCCATAGAACCCATTTTCATTCACATATCTTGAGGTCAGAGGTCAAAGGACACCTTTCAAAATGACCATGCCAGTATTTCCTCACCAAAATTTAGCCCAACTTCGTAGCATTGTTTAGCCTCCTTCCTGACTAGCATGACATTGTTGGTGCTTTAGGTTTTCTAGTTTCATATGATATCTGTAACAACACTTCTAGCTCTAAAACTGAACCTGCTACAGCCTCTGAAAGACAGTAAAGTCGGTCCGGATCGCGCCGGAATGACCATTTAACCCACTGAGTTACAGCCAACCCTAACTTTCTTCAACTGTCTTATAGAGGCAAAATACTAAAAAAAATATAATTATTTTAAAGGCTTTACCATCCCTAAAAAATGCCAGTGTTTAATTCTCTCCTGAAGTTTTGAGAAAATAGTTGCTCTTTGTGTATGATTATTAAATAAAAACCTCCCTATGGTAAATTCAAGGAAGGAAACTGTGAGTCATCAACAATTAACAGGATAATTTGGTATGAATGAAGGATCCATAGAAAACTTGAATCATCCATCTGTTAGCCCTGATTCACAAAGCACACACACACACACACACACACACACACACACACACACACACACCTACACACAGCAGGGCGAAGAAAACAGGGGGAGGGGACAGCTGATAATTGGCAGCTTCTCTTTCATGAGCAAGTGTTTGTTTTTATGTCAATTAACAAAACAAGGGTTCAGCTTAATGAGGCTAATGAGGAAGCACCTCATTTGGCTCTGCTAGTTTAACGATCTGTCAGTGGAGGAACAAAACACACATGCACGCACACACACACACATTTTCCACTCAAAAACTCATGAAAAGTAATGATGTCTTATAAATGACTGAGTAGAAAAGTTCAAACTGAAATCATATTATTGTGTGAAATATAAAAAAATTAACAATTGACATTTTTGAACTATAACATATAGTAAACGCTTCTTTTCAGCCAAAGAAAATATATTCAATAAGCATTGCACTCCACCTAGTTAAACCTATTAAACTGATTATTTAAATTATTAATCAGGCCAAGTCATCATAACTAATAATGACTGTAATCAGAGTGTGTTTCATGGCTGATGATGAGTACTCTCCATTTCCATTATCATCATCATGGGTACGGTTGTCTGTGCAATCTACCCCATAGTGATGCGTTGAAGTTTGATGCTGCTGATAAGGCTAATCAGCAATTAGTGCTGTGGAGAGAGAGAGAGAGAGAGAGAGAGAGAGAGTGTCTGTATGTGTGCATGTGTAAGTGCATTTGAATGTGTTGTTGAGTATGTGTTAGCATGCATATTAGCCGTGCGTACTGGCTCTCGTGACAGCCGTGTCAGAGTTGGTTCAGTTCAGCTGGTGGTGGGTTTGTTGTGTAACAGTAAACACTGTTGAGACAAACGCTCCAGTGAGAGCTGTAAGCGCCTTCAAAAAGAGTTCAACTCAGAACATGATGCATAATTATATCCATCAGTCCTAATCCAAATCTGAATTCAATTCAGGTATAGGATTCGGAGGGGTTTGTGCTCATCTGTATCTGCTCGGGGAAGTCCCTCTTCGTTTCCATTTTGCCCTTTTAACAAACTAAGTTATGTGTAAAGAATCCGGACTATTCATCTGGAGGAACAAAAAAATATTTGTAACACCTGAGATTTAAACCTGCAGTATAGGCAGAAAGTTTTTGGCATCATTGGGCAAAAAATCCATAATAACCTTTCAGCATATTGTAATTCAAGTGTTCTGAGAGATAACTAGACTTCTGCACCTCCTCATGGCTCTGTTTTCAGGCTTTAGAAAATCTAACCCGTGACAGGAGACTTTGGCCAATCACAGGTCATTTCAGAGAGAGAGAGCATTCCTATTGGCTGTTCATTCAACAGAGGCAGCTGTCAATCACTCGCAAACTCCGATCAAACGGTCAAACTAGGCAGCGCTGATCAAATAAGAAAAATTAGAAAGTTTGCTCCAGCTGGTGAGCGGTATTTCCTCAACTGATCTCAACATGGCTGGCGGGTCATAAACTGCCTCATTTTACAGCTAAACAGTTCACTACAAGATGTTTCTGAAAACATTTGAGGAGAGAAATAGGCATTACAGTAACATAATATTGATTCATATTTGATCAGCGCTGCCTAGTTTGACCGTTTGATCAGAGTTTGCAAGTGATTGACAGCTGCTCGGAGACGGCAGGCTCCAGCTCGGCTCTGATTGGTTGTTCTCCTCCGGTCTGGGAAATCTTGCAGATGCCATTAGGATCACCGGAGGACACAGAGGCACTTGATTTTTTTCAGATTACCTGTCTCATGTCAGGATATAGTGACTATTTTATAAAAAATAACTTTTTAAAAATCATATTTGCTCCATTTCGACGCACTGCAGCTTTAAGTTGATGTGAATTTTAAGTTTCACTTTATGCTCCATCAACTTTTCATTCTCATAGTTGCCATTTGTTTGAAACAAAGTGACATGAAATGTAATTGACTTCAGTGAGGCAAAATTACTTTCCTTCACATAGCGACACATGGATTGAATCCATTCCTAATAACTAAATGAGAAATTCCTGAAGTGGGGATCTGACTTTTATAATACAATACACTTTTCTTTTCTCACCAACATGCTATTTTTGTGGATTTTTAATTAACTAAAGCAGACAGAGGAGCACACACCTTAATACTGTCTGTCTATTTCATCTGTTATACAGCTCAGAATTGTTGCAAGTCTCTTCATGGCGGGGAGCTCTGTGGTATTTGCTAAACCCACAACCTCTTAAATGAGTGTCCTTCACTAATGGCTAACCATATTCCCAGGTCGCTACAGCTATTTGCAAAGCAAATCCTTGATGGCGGGCCATAGAGAATGAAGCCCAGTCAAATGTGTGATAGCAGGTGTTCCAGGTTGTAGTCATGGTGGCTTGTTTTTGCCTCTCTGTTTGATTACTGTTTCTGTGTTCTGCATGGCTGAACACTGAGCCGCACAGCAGCACAGGCTATCTATCTTTCCGCACAACACGCTCACACACACACGGTGAAACAAAGTAGAGTCCAATTTATTTAAACCACCAGCTGTTCACACTCATCAGAACTGGCTATCATAAACACTGCACTGCGTCTGAGACAAGGTGGACACACTCTCTTTTACATTCATTAATTCAACCGACTGAGATATAAATATGAGCTTAACTGACACCACAGATGGGACAAAATGTGGCTGTTTAAACAGTGACATACAGGTCAGTAAATGGTTTACCTGACCCCCGTGGCCCCACAGCAACAGTTTAGAGAGTGGGGCACTTTGTCTAGCTGTGACCTTCATTTATCAGGTTGTTTATTCAGCCATTGCCTGGCAGCGGGGATGTGGGAACAGTTGATGATGGATTAACAGAGGAAGACTCTAGGATTGGTTCAAAGCCAGGAGATGAACTCTGTGATTTGGTTTGTTCCCTCCCAAAAACCCTTACTTCGTCTTCTGCTCACTCGTTCCTCAAGCCTTCTGTTATTTTATGTAACTAATTTTTTCATATTTACCAACCTTTTATCAACATCCACATATCCACACACATCCGGAGCCCTATCGGCCTGGTGATTTATTTTATCTCATCATTTTGTCTTTTTATTCCTGTGTTTCCTCTCCGTTATCTGTTCAATTTTCCTCCTTCTTCGCAAACAATTAATCAATCTCCCCCTGCCAGATGCAAGCCATCTATCTCTCTCTTCTCCTGCTCATCTGCATGCTGCTCTCTGTTTACGCTCTCTGTCTTTTTCTCTATTCATTAATTCTTTCTCTCTGTTTGTCTCTACGGCGGCTGTGTGTGGAATATAAACTGCACAGAGAGAGGGGATGTCGTGTGATATCGTCTTTCCCCCTGTTTGCTGTGATCAATGCGTCTTGTTAACTTGCATATGCTTGTTTCCACTGAGCCTGGCAACAGCTGATCAATATCCTCATAGTATAGGCACTCATCACTCACCGCATCCCTCTCAGTACGCACGTGCTCACAGATCAATAACAATGATCCCACTTCATTTACATCTAGAGGCCATTCACAAAATTACTCGAGGAGGAGAGAGCATAATCCTCAATAATCCGGTTGTAAATCTGCCATAAATGCTCATCACAGCTGGAGTATCTCAGTCTAAATGACACTCGTGTCCTCGAAACTTTTATTACTTGACAGTGTACAGATAGAGGTAAAGGCACAGTCTATAATCAAGATGGTAATGAAAGGGTCCATTATAACATACAGGACTGAAACCTGTTATCACTCCAATGTAATGACGGGTTTTGCAAAACTGGGAAAGTTTGCTGAAATGGTGGCTGTCAATCGATTCAAATATTTAATTGCAATTATTGCATGATTGTTCATGATTAATCACAATTAATCGCAAACTAATCAGACATATTTTATCACTTCAAAATGTACCTTAAAGGGAGATTTGTCAAGTATTTAATAGTCTTATCAACATGGGAGGGGGCAATTATGCTTGCTTTATGCAAATGTATGTGTATATTTATTACTGGAAATAAATTAACAACACAAAACAATGACAAATATTGTCCAGAAACCCTCACAGGTACTGCATTTAGAATAAAAAAATATGCTCAAATCATAACATGGCAAACTCAAGCCCAACAGGCAACAACAGCTGTCAGTGTGTCAGTGTGCTGACTTGACTATGACTTGCCCCAAACTGCATGTGATTATCATAAAGTGGGCATGTCTGTAAAGGGGAGACTTGTGGGTACCCATAGAACCCATTTTCATTCACATATCTGGAGGTCAGAGGTCAAGGGACCCCTTTGAAAATGGCCATGACAGTTTTTCCTCGCCAAAATTGAGCACAAATTTGGAGTGTTATTTAATCTCCTTTGCGAAGAGCTAGTATGACATGGTTGGTACCAATGGATTCCTTAGGTTTTTCTAGTTTTATATGATATCTTGACTATAGCTCAGCCCTCAACAACCTCTGAAAGACAGAATAGTGGAGTTTTAAGGGGTTAAAAAATATTTAAATGACATGATACCTCAGCAGACTCAGCAGCCCATTAATAATCCCAGGTGTTCTGTTGTCTCAACGCATATTAAAGTGTAGCATGTAATGTAGGATAATTAATTTATTTTGTTGTCCTTTTTTGATTTGGTCCCTTCTCCTTTTCCGCGGCAGCCACCTAACCTCCTCCTCGTACTGCCTCCACTACTCTTTTACTATTGCTGCTGTGGAAGGGCTTTTCCACTGCTTGCTGGGCAACAGTCCAGCAGAGAGCTTGAGAGATGGAGGCAGAGAAAGGGCCGAGGAGAAGAGAGAAAAGGGAGCAGAGGGGTGGAGGTGGACTGTGGGACTGCCCAGAGGGCTGCTCCTGCCAAGGCGGCACAGAAGAGGGTTTGTGTCTGTGTTTGTGTTAGTGGCCCCATGTGTCTTAGCAGGCAGCAAAGGACCAGTTTGCCACATCACAGATATACTGTTGCCAAGGCTAACAGTGGGGCCACACAGCCATCTGTCTCCATATACTAACCCACTGGTTAGCAGCTAATCGCTCACAGGGCCAACCTCTCCCCTCTGCTGCCTCATGGAGCCACAGTTCAACTGCAGCACTAAAGGCATGATACGCTAATATATGACACCGAGTGCATTTCAATCATTTCAATAGCTGTGAGCCATTTGAGAGGACATGTGTGTCATTATAGTGTTTAAACGGCGTCATATTCTCTCACAGCCGGTCTCATTACAGGCTGCCTTCAGACCCAAGGAGAATTATAATCAAAGGCAGAGTCAAGCCCATCCTTTATACGTGACCCTCCAATAACCCTCTGTCCAAATCTCTCAGTTAAGGTCAGTCGTGCTCATTGTTCTGCTCTGGTAGGCAGGAAGTCAGGGAATGGCATCGGCCTTTCCTTCTGGGTGTGTTTGTTTTGCGCAGGGTGGTGCTGTTGATGATATCAATAACATACTTCTCACTGCTTTGGAGTTCATTGTATTAGTTCATGATGGGAAGACTTTGATGGCATACAAATAGCATGCTATTGTTACATAATTGACAAATATATATATAATTTTGATTAATCGCATGATTGTTGATAGTTAATCGCGATTAAGCACACATTTTTTTATCTGTTCAAAATGTAGCTTAAAGGGAGATTTGTCAAGTATTTAACACTCTTATCAACATTGGAGTGGGCAAATATGCTTACTTTATGCAAATATGTGTATATATTTATTATTGGAAATCAATTAACAACACAAAACAATGACAAATATTGTCCAGAAACCCTCACAGGTACTGCATTCAGCATAATAAAATATGCTTGAATCATAACATGGCAAACTGAAGCCCAAGAGGCAACAACAGCTGTCAGTGTGTCAGTGTGCTGACTTGACTATGACTTGGGCATGTCTGTAAAGGGGAGACTCGTTTTAATTCACATATCTTGAGGTCAGAGGTCAAGGGACCCCTTTGAAAATGAAAGTTTGGAGCGTTATTTAACCTCCTTCATGACAAGCTACTATGACATGGTTGGTACCAATGGATCCTTTACGTTTTCTAGTTTCATATGATGCCAGTATCTTCACTATACCTTTAAAACTACAAACTAAAAACGGCAAGTCACGTTAATGCGTGAAAGAAATTGGTGGCGTTAAAACGGATTTGCGTTAACTTCGACAGCCCTAATGAATAGTTTTAGTTATGTTGTGTGACCCCAACGTTGAAAGCACGTGAACATTATAGATGGTTGCTGTTATCATCTGCAGAGCGTCCTCTTCCTTGTTTTTGGAAAAGTCTTTTAAAAGGCATGGATACACAAAACTATACACAGGTGACACCTGGGACTTGCTGACTTTGGCATCAACTTAAAATGCAAAAATGCATCCTCTGCCCAGCATGTGTTCTCTTGTTTTAGTTTGTTCCTCTCAGACACACAATGTGCACCGTTAAACACACACACCGAGTCTCAAATGCACACTTTCACACGCACACACAAACACACATTCATACACAGTAGCCCATGATTTGCAATTTCAGAAGTGTCACAGCTAATTTTTCATAAAGACAGGTTGACAGTGCTTGAAAGTAGGAGCTGACGAATTGTCAACCCCATTCTTTCTTTTTTTTCCCACTAATGCTGTGAACACTTTGACTCTTTTCTGTTTCCCCCTCCAGCACTCAACTTGATACAGTACAATGCATTCAGGAATATTCTTAAGGGGCTAGTACGTTTGTGTTTTTCTAAGTTAGTCTCTTTCATCTGACAGCAGGTTGAAGGAGGAGGAGATAAATGAGTTGAGTTGTTGGGTGTACTGTATATAGACATTTATTTCACTTCTTAAGACGAAGAACATATTTATTAGTCTCTCGGAGCAAACTACCTTCAACTATAGGGAAAACAGAATGCTAAGACAGTGGTGAACAAAGACATACATTTCCTAACTTTAGTTTTTGACAAACTCACCCACACTGCTATGTTGTAGTTTTGGGACTCTCAAATGTTTCCGCAGATACCCTAATGGGCACATATACCACCAGGATGAGACGATGTAGTCTGCTGTAGGACTTTGTTTGAGAAGATATGTGTTGTATTTTAACTTTTGGGCACTATATTTGGGTAAATGTGGTGAACAAAACACCTAATAAAGACTTGAAATTTGACTTGGACCTGCAAAAAATGACTTGTGAGAATATCTGCTTTTTAGTTCATGAAAGTATACTTTAATTTATAGTACTTAACCAATGATTTATATATTACAAAAAAAGTAAAGCACAACTACAAGTCAAGTATTCTTTTCTGTAAGCCTTTAAGGCAAGTATATTTAATTATACTTTTCTTAATCTTGATCAAAAGAATAAGTAAGTAGGCCTTTAAGCCAAGTATACTTAGACTTTTTAAGTATACATGTCAGTATAAGACAAGCTGTATCTCTGATACACAGTACATAAAAAGTAAACTGAAAGTACACTCTCTTATTTTAAGTTATAAAGAAGTATACTAATAGCACACTTTAATAAACTTCATTTTGGTAAGGGTAGACATGCTTATGCATCAGTAACTGAGGCATTTTTTAAAAGCAAATTAAATAACAATTTTAACTTTTAAAACAGCATCCACGCTACTGTGAAGTTTTTCTGCAAGATCTTTGAATCTGGCAGCAGGGCTTTGCTCCCATTATAGTCACATGAGCATCAGTGAGAGCAGCTACTGATGTTGGGCAATAAATCCTGGCATACAGAGCTGTTTTTTAAAACCATCCCAAAGGTGTTCAGCTTTGAAGTCAAGGCTCTGTGCAGATCAAACCTATTTCTTTTCTGGCCTTGCTTTGTGCACAGGGGCAGGAGGGACCTTCGCCAAACTGTTGCCATAAAGTTGGAGGCTTGTTTAAAATATTATGATATGTTGTAGGCTACCATACAATACTATTTATATATTTGTTCATTAGAATAAAGTGGCCTACAGTATTGAATAAGTAACTAAGGAGAGGCTGATAACGTTATATGTAAGATGTTATTGTCATGGTGTGTTGATTATATGTACTTACATACTATTGTTTGTGTGTCTGATAGCAAAGTGATAAATGATGTCGTGCCGCTGGTGATGGGTGGGACAGGCATGGTTATTATATGAGTGATAGACATGTGATAGGTTAGTACGGAAGTTACGTGGCAAATGAATCAACTTTGACATGTGGTTTCACATGGGACACAAAGTCCTGATGGATTATGTGACTTTTATTTTGAAAACGCACTGTTCAGCTGCTGCATACTACACTGTGGCCAAAAGTGTGAAGGTACCCATCATCATCACATCATATTTTGTATAGCCTACTTTTTTCTACTGTTTTAATTCTTTTTGTAATTCACTTTTTATTGCTTTTTCAAAAGAAGTTACATCACACAGAACAAAGACAACAGAAACAAAAGATAAAAACAGTAATAACAATAAAACTAATAAGACCAGAGGAAAAAAAAATAATAAATATAAATACATAAATATATATAAATATAAATACATAAATATATATATAAATATATATGTATATATAAATAAATATAAATACATAAATATATATATATATATATAAATAAATAAATAAGTAAATAAATACATATATATGTATATGTATTTATATATGTATATATATATAAATAAATAAATAAGTAAATAAATATACATATATATGTATATATATATAAATATAAATATATATAAACAAGTAAATAAATAAATAAATATATATATATATATATATATATATATAGGCTATACAAAATATGATGTGATGATGATGGGTACCCTCACACTTTTGGCCACAGTGTAGTATGCAACAGTTTAACAGTGCGTTTTCAAAATAAAAGTCACATATCCATCTTTAATAGATGGTTTCAGTGATAATGACCTTGGATGCTTTTATTTTGATATCAGCCTGTGGTTGACCAGGCTCACCTCGTTCATCTCTGAGGAGTGATTTCTGTCTCAGATAGCAACGTTCACCTGCTAACTTACTCACTTCCACCTCACTTCTGCATGCTATTTCAGGTAAAGCTGGTGCAATTTAGCGTGAATACACCTGTAGCTTAGCAACAACACAACAACTAGCATAGCAGCTAGCTCTTAACTAGCTGGTTAACATACAGGTAAATGGCATGATGCTAACATTAGACCATTAAGGGCCTATGAAGCTGTAGAAACATTCTTTTTCATGCAAATTAATCCTCTTTTTGAGGGCCCTAACATGCTCAAAAAGTTGTTAAACTTGGCACACTTATCAGACGCGGTGAAAAATTTGATATTTTCAGGGTCTCTGGCTCGGCTGATGCAAAATGGCTCTCTAGCGCCCCCTAGAAAGTTGGAAAAATTGAGCCCCTTGCTCCTGTTTAACCTACATGTATGGAATTTGGCAGACAGATGTAACACGTGGAGACGCACAAAAAAGCCTCTTGGAGGTATGCCCAAAACTCAACAGGAAGACAGCTATTTTGAATTGAATATGCGATTTTTGCCCATTTTTAGCGTTGTATAGGCTGTGTACTTTAACAAACTCTTACGGATTTAATCAGATCGACTTGAAATTTGGTCAGGACCATCTACAGACTTTAAGGATGAAAAGTTATTCAAAAGGTGATTTTTCACTGAACGAGGTGACTGTGGCGTGGTGGCCATATTGAGCCATTCGCCATGAAACAGGAAGTTGTTGTAACTTCAGCATACTTTGTCAAATCCGCTCCAAAATTCCTAAGCCATGATGAGGGTCCAGACCTGAGGTCATTTTCATGTCAATATAGATTCATAGACCCACCCCAAGACGTTAGCCACGCCCCCTTTCATAACTCATGAACCGTTTGTCGTAGAGTCTTGTGGCAGGCGTCATTGCGCTCATCCGAGTTCCGGTTTCATTGTGCCTGGCCCGCCAGTACCCCCCACGCACGGGAAGGTGCGAGGGCCCGTTCATGGCTGCTCACAGCTTTAATATTAACATCACATTTATCTAGCTTAGGTGTGAATGCAGCACTTACACAGCACACCTGTACAGCGGACATGTTATGTCAAACACAGGTGTTAATAACATTAATAATGGCTGCATTCCCTTTAGGTGTAACATTGCAATAATCCTGGTATTGTGCATGCTGGCTCACTGGCGTAGCCAACTGGGAGGTTAATAGACCAGGACCATAATTAATGTTATTAGTTACACCTGTAGTTTCTCTGCTATGACATGTCAAAGTGAAAGAAGAGAAAGTCCTTTTAATTTGTATAGCCCAATATCACGAATCACACATTTGCCTCAGGGGGCTTTACAATCTGGACCTCTTTACCACCGTGGAACCTAGAGAGGGGACACGATTTTTTGTTTTTTAGTTTTTATTTCACAGTTGCTGAAATGTATGTTTCCAATGCCAAAAAGCCCCTTTTGGACTTAATTAAATTGATGGAGAGGCTAAATGTCCTGGAGGACGGATGTAGAGATGTAGGCTTAAGGCATACATTCAACAGTAATCTTGACATATTACATGCCTTGTTAAATTTAATGTCTGTTTTTTTGACCAGCTGCTTCTATTCACATGGTACAGGGTCAAGATTTCTTCAGATGTTTCACATCGCATTCAGCTCAGGATGCAAACCAGCTGCAGACTTCATGAAGCCTGTCGGAGTTACACTGCCCCCAAATCTCTCAAGTCCATCAAAGTAGTAGCCTACTCTTCCAAAAAGAGTGAGTACATTCAACAGTTTTCAGTTCATATCGACAGTTTGTTTTTATCAAATTTCTCTCCACAACATTTTGTAGATGCCTAATAGCTTTATTGATTCATTTGTATACCAATTACTTTGAATTATATAAGGAGTTGTTAGGGATTCAGAATCTGCCCTGGAATATAGAGTGCTACAGGAATGAGTCCTAAAACCCGGAAATGAGTTAGCATTTTAGCGCTTCTGGTTCCCTCGTGTGGAAGTCAATGTTTTTATTTAATGGGTTTTTAGTTAGATGCCTGAAATAAGGTCTGTTGTTAACATAAGCTCAAGAGATGTTAGCGTTTTGATCAATGACATAAAATACGTCAGTAAATATCCCAATCGTGAAAAGGCGGTTGCTAACAAGTGGCTAAATGAGACTACTAAACGTCATCATGCCGACTCGTCAGCCTTTACAGCCTCGTTGTGTTTACTTGCGCTCATGCGACCGTGGTGTAGTTTGTTTATAGCCTAACTTAAGCTTTTTACTTCTGGCGATTGCATTCACACTTCAAAAATCATAAAAGTGGTGTTCATTTGTGAAGATTATTTTGCTGAACAAAATGCGTAAGTACGATAAACGTGTGTTTGCCACAGAGCTTATTATCTGCAATAACCTAAAACCCAATGGAAAAATCCAATTGGCTTTTTGTGGAGGGAACCCAGGGCGATGCTAACTTCCTGGTTGGCCTACAAAAATACGTCATCCTGGAGCACTCTATTATGTGTCTATGTATCTATATCTATCACTTTTGCCACAAGTCATCAGTTTATGCTTTTTGTTGGTATGTCTTTTTTCCTTGTATATTTCCATATAATGTCAATGTTTAATAAGGATACATTGGACATATTTCACTGTTGAATTTCAAGACATAAAAATGTGGAGGGAAATGTGATGGTACTAGGCTTGCCGCGGTAGTCGGCGTTACCGGGGTTACACAGTCGTCGGGCATACATCAATTTTTTATAGAAATAAAACCCATTTAGTTCACTTTGGTGTATCAGCGGAGTGTTATCAATACATAGTCGGATGATGGACGCTACAATCTGAAAGCGCTCTACATAAATTGAGCGCCGTCTTATCTTGTAAAATGTCCGGTGTAATCGGTAACACCGGGGTTATCACAAGTTTATTATCTGCTGGGAAAATGTCCTCACCGTGACATCCCTAGATGACACTATCAATCACTATAACAAAATCAGGGAGTGTATCTTTAGTCCCAGGTTTAGAGAGTTTTAATGGGATCTTTAGATGCCAAACACACTTCAGCTAAGGACACATTTTCATAGGACTATTGCAGAACATACCCTGATGTCCCCCTACATGTATATATCATGGTATTCAGATGTTATGTCCTGTGCTGCCTTCTGTGTTGTCACAACCCAGATCAGAAAATGTATTAGAATACAATGTAGGCAGGCCGTCTTTCCATCTATGTCTTATTAAATTGCTCAGTGCTGTGCTCTGTGTTTTCTGAGCTCTCCTCTGTGTTTGATATCTCATTTGGCATTCCCTGTGTGCGCAGCCCTCGTTATCGTATTCCTATGCAGTGCACTGGCGTTTGACATACAGACACCAAAGACTGGCAGCATTGCAGATCAACTGCCTCTCACAGCAGTACTCTCTCCCTGTCTCATTGCGTCTCTTCCTCTCATCCCGTCTTGTCTCTCTCATAGACCTCAAACAGGTGATGGACCTAAGGGATCACTGACTGTCACTTGCTTAGGCATTAATTTGATTTGAATCAGGTCATCGCGTGTCTGCGGTGAGAGGAGTGTGGAGTGTGTATCTGCGTGTGTTGCGTTGGAGATAACAGTGAGGTGAGGCCTGCGTGGGGCTCGTAGAAGGAGAGCGTTTTGACATTTGAGTTTTTTTCATTTGTATGTGAACACTTTCAATAACAGATGTCAGGAAAATAAGCAGGACATGTCTCTGAAAACAGACTGATTTCTAGAAAATACAGCTTCTGCACTAGAAGATATCGTCATGATGGGAATTTCTCATGCTCAGACACGCAATAGATGTCAAATACTCGGGCTGGGACGATACACCTATCTCCTAATTCGATAATATCACGATACTTGGGTGCTAATTCGATATGTATTGCGATTTTTAAGTATTGTGATTTTATAAGTATGCGATTTGATATTACGATTTATTAAGATTCTTGTTTACTTTTTTAACACTAGACCATGGGAAAAAGTGGAATCATACACTTCTAGGGATTTTTACTTTGGAACATATCTAAATTAATACGGTAAGAATGTTTTATTTTTATCATGTATGTAGTCAAATATATCAGTCATTGTCAGGCATTATTTATGAAACGAATTTCCAGCAACCCAAAAATCAAAGAATAAAGACATTTCCCCCACAAATTAGTGGCATTTTCTTTTTAATTTATAAGGGACAAGTAATGTTTTATACTTCTGGTGAATATAATTCAATAAATCTTATTTTTGTATATACAGTTCCCTTTGTTAACACCTTATTTTGAAAACCGGACGTCACATATGTATACTTCCGCTAACTTCGCCGAGTCCGTTGCTGGCTCTCCCGTCAGCTCCGTTCTCTTTATACATCCATGATCAGCCTCATCAGGGCAGTTTGACATATAACATTTAATATAAATGTCGGTATATGGGTGCTGTACAGTTGTAGTGATCACGCAGATGAGAGTGACGGCTGGCTTGACCGCACGTTACCGCAATACGATAACGTCATTGAAAATAACGTTTCCTGTCTGTGACAGAGTTAGGACGCAGCTTTAGCCATGATGTCTAGCTGTGCTTTTCCTGCAATGTGTGAAACACAAAGTGTTTCCATACTTTACTGCATGTGTAGTGTTTACCACGTTGGATTTAAAATGTGAGGGTCGTATCCATGCAGACCACGGATACGGAACGGATTTGACGTCACGTTACTCAGAATAAAACAATGAAAAACGGTTATTTCCTTCAACCTCCACAGTGACTGAAATTAAGCAAATATATCGATTCTGGCATTAAAAAATGTATTTCAAAATTGTTTAAAAAAAAAAGAAATTCTGTTACATAGGTGAATCGAATTTTCTTCTCACCCCTATCAAATACACAGAGTAGACAACAATAACAACAATAGTAAAATGACAATGTGGAGAATCAGAATGACAATGTCAGGTAAATAAAGTCCAAATATACAGTATATGCTCCACAACATTTTTTCTGGGGCTTTCAACAGCATCTCACAGGCTTTATCAGCAGATGGGGTTTGCTCAGCTGTGACGGAGATGGCTCTGTTGTCATATACTTTGGTTTGTTTGCAGTAATATTAACGTTTGGATGTACAGCACATTATGTTAGTTTTACCCATACAACTCAACAGTCCAAAAGAGTAAGTCACTTGTTCATCTTTGTTCAGTTCTTGCTTATCGTTGAGTGTTTTTTTTTATTTGAAGAGGCATTTGCTTGAGGTCCTCTCAATCCGTTCCTATTTGAGCTTCCTTCCTCTGAGCAGTTAGCCTGTTTTAAGTTTTATTGATCAATTTTGATTTGCTTTAGGTAGAGAGGTTCCCCCTCATTGGTCATTGTTGTTTAGATCAGCAAAGATAAAACCACAGAGTCACTGTTGTGATGAATCACTTGGCAATACAAAGTAGTAAATTGCACATTTATTTATGTGTAAAAGTTAGAGTACTCAAAAAAGATTATAGTTGTTGTTGTGGTTTTCCTGCATAAATCATCAAATTAAATGGGTTCAAAATGTCTCCTAAATCACTTAAAACAAGTGTCATCAATTTGTTTTCCTTCGTTACATGAGCACAGTAAATTGCCTCTGAGTAGGGATGGAATTAGTAAATCAACAGTATTAGCTATCGAGGTGTTATTTATAGCCTGTGGCGTGTGTTGGGATGAGGCCAGATGGACAGCCGTGATCCTATTACCTCTGTTACTTCTCACTGTTGTGTCTGCCTCCAGATCCTGCGTTCCCACAGTAGACACAGTACACATGGACAGGTTTTGTTCTTCTGTTCATTAACTCTGGGCGGACCTCCGGGTGCTCTGCCGATCCATTCAGAGAGCAGGACTGACCACGGTTCATGGTATGTGTCTCTAAAGAAGGATTGTGTTGATCTTTGGTGTCGTGAGATTAGGTGTTTGCATCAGTGCATTGTACTCCGTGCTGTGTTGCCTTTTTAGTGTAGTGTGGCGAAGGTATTTTCTCACAGAAAGGCATGCAAATTTGGGTTTTCACCATCCACATGATTGAGTCTATGATGGGGAAATCTTTGTATCGTCATAATTATTTTGTATCTATAAGGTTTGAAATGAAAAGAAAACATGTCCGTGAGGAGGAGGCTGATCAGCGACTGGCTGTTGGTCACACTGGATGACTCACGTGCAGCTCATTCATGATTCAGACAGTGCTGGTTGGTCGATTGAGCATGGCTCTGCCACTTATGACGCACCAGTTTTTATACTTCTCTACTTTAGTAAGAGGACAGTCAGGTAAAGAGAAGCGGTGAGCCAGAGCATGAGAGCTCAGAAAGCAGATGTGATAAGATCCTAGGTTCTATTTGGAAATGAAGTGACTAAAGGGGTCTGAAAGGTTGCACAAAGTTGGCAGTAAAATAAAAAAAGAAATTGAAATAACATAAATATTACTGTATCTTTGTTAAAACTGTTATATAGCAGCAATATCTTCCGTATTGTTTGCAACACCCCAGACTAAAGCCTCAAAAAATATGCTTAAAACAAGACAGCTTTGACAAAAAAGTCAAGCATAATTTCCTGGTGGTACAGTTTCTATACGTGTGCTTATATGTTATTTAAATTTTGCATGAATGTCAGATCTCCCCGCCTGCAATGGAAAATGGCACAGAAGGTGTCTAAAGATTAATGATAGTGAAAAATAAACATGTTGTTAAACTGTTTAAATGACTGGCTTCGAAATGGGAGTACTTGTCACAAGGATGCTTTTGCATTTGAGACATTGTTATCATGTCCCTGATAAATATGTATGATGACTTCATTTTCTTTTTCACCCAAGTCTGTTTCATGTTGCTTATCTCTTTTTTGGGGTTGGTAGATAGGGAGACGTGGTGAGATGGTGGATAAGAAATGTTAAGATCTTATCTTTATTTCCTTTACAGGCAATATACTCTAGGTGGGAATGGGGAAATGAAGGATATTTTGTAAACTGGTGTTATATATTTCAATAGAGACATTAGTTTTGTTTCTGTTTGTTACATTTGACTGAATGTTGTATTTACAATTTGTCCATTTTTATTTCAGTTTATTATTAGATCATTTCTGAGGTCCTGTGAAGAAGTATAAAGCCAGACTGCACAACACTACTGCTTTCATATTACTCATTCTTGAGATTGGAGAACGAGTCACTATATTTGTATGTATTAGGGCTGTCAATCGATTGAAATATTTAATCCCGATTAATCGCATGATTGTCCATAATCAATCGCGATTAATCGCAAAGTAATCACACATTTTTATCTGTTCAAAATGTACCTTAAAGGGAAATTTGTCAAGTATTTAATACTCTTATCAACATGGTAGTGGCAAATATGCTTGCTTTATGCAAATGTATGTATATATTTATTATTGAAAAACAATTAACAACACAAAACAATGACAGATATTGTACAGAAACCCTCACAGGTACTGCATTTAGCTTTAAAAAATATGCTTGAATCATAACATGGCAAACTGAAGCCCAACAGGCATCAACAGCTGTCAGTGCTGACTTGACTATGACTTTGGCATGTCTGTAAAGGGGAGACTCGTTTTCATTCACATATCTTGAGGTCAGAGGTCAAGGGACCCCTTTGAAAATGGTGTATACTGTATATATTTATATATACATGTATATACTGTATATATATATATGAGTTTAGAGTAGTTTGTCTAAGCCATCTTTACTCAAACTCACCTACAGTAACTACACACGTACCCTTTATTTGTCCTACACTATCTTAATGTTGCAGTATCCTCTGTAGAGATGGATTGACAGGCACTGCTGCATTAGTGAGGCAATGAGAAGCAAGTGTTTGTCACTAAGTTTGATTGCTCTGTCTGCGACAACAAGTTGCTGTTTGTCACTTTGATCATGAAAGTTCACATCAACAGACATACATTTGATAGACATCCGTGACAGCAATAATTCAGCAATGGTGACATGCTGCTACTGAATGTCTTTAGGGGCGGATTTGAGCATACTGCTTGCCAAGACGTGTTCATTTAATTCAGCATGAAAAATTGGATTGTCTTAGTTGATTAATTTGTATTTCAAAGGGGAAGTTTGTATCTCGACCCACAAGTTTTGACAATCCTTTTTAGTCAGGTTTCCTAGCTAAGGCTTATCTCACCTTTTTTTAGCAGTCGACAGCCAGAGGGAGTATTCAGTGTTGGCTTTATGGAGATCAGATGTAAAAGTAGATATGCTTGTTGATGAGGTGCTTTACCCGAGGCAACACCACTTACCTCCTCCCACGGCAGATGAAATGATGGAAATGAGGCGTGATGGGTCATTAACACAGCTGAATATCACTCAGACCGTGAGAATGGAGATGCATTTAACTGACTAAAGGCACACTTAGAGTGCATTAATCTGCACGGTCATGGGAAACTAGAATGTACACACGATAACTACGTAACTAACTTTCGCACAACTTTAAAGAGCATTTGACATTTTATGAATCAAAGTAGGCACAGTAAGTGCCCTGCCTTTCCATCAGTTGTGTGGAAGTGAACAAGTAAATGCTTAACCACAGTTATGTCCGGGTACATCCATGGTAACAGAGTGGTTTTCAAGAATTACTGTAATTAATATTGGCCAGTTAATTATTGTTTCCCTTTGGCTCTATTTCTAAAGTGCATTTTAGGGACTCTCAATTGGTAACATTAATTCACAAGTTTCAAATCAGAATTTCTTTCAACTTTGCCAACTCAAGCAATCTAACAATTATGTTTCAGCTAAATGTGTTTTGATTCATAAAACACTATATTTAGAATTCTGCATCTTAAACAGAGAAAGGGCATGTGTTGAACATTCATCAGCATTTACTATGACAGCCGTTGCCCCAAGGCATCGACCAGGACATTGCCATCTACATCGCACTCACCATCAGCACTCGATGTTATTCAGCTTCCAACCACCGGCTGACATTTACATTCAATAATTATGCAAAGTCACCTCGGTTGCTGGATGCAGAGAGTGAGGAGATAGCAAGTTCAAGGGCAGATAAGATGGGATGTAATGTAAAAGGCCTATACAGGCACAGAGAGTGGAGAGCGGCTAAGAGAGAGGAAGGCTAATAGTTTTTAAGTATTTTAATGAACTGATAACCAGTTATTTCCTTTGTTGGCCTTGCAGGCTTAGTTTCAAGGTAAGAATGAGATACAGTGATTAATGCCCATCTAGAATTAGGTTTTAAATGTTTGTTTGCACAGTTCTCTCTCTCTACTTCTTCTGTCTGCTGACCTTTCATCGTTTGTCTTAGTCACTATCTTCCTAAACATGCAAATTGAATCATAATTATGCAGACATCTTAGAAAGTAGTATGGAAGGGCTGGCATCCGTCTTGCCTGGTCTGCCATTTCTCCAAGACCTCTGCTTAAGAGCCTGGCTGCTTCCCCAGACTCGCGGTCCCTTTTTGTGTCTGGCCAGCTGGTTTCAAAGTAATGTGCTGAGGTTTGATGTTAAAGACCCATTTCTTTTCCCATGCTGGTGTAAAATCACCATCTGTCTCAGTGTCTGCTCTGATTTGAGTGGTCGCTCTGCCAGACCGGCCTGTAGATGCAACCCCACGAGTCCAGCATCACACCCTGTTGCCTGTACAGTGCCTGTACAGTATACATACCAGTCTCCTTGCTGCTTGCTTTATGCAAATGTATGTCTATATTTTTTTTTATTGGAAATCAGTTAACAGCACAAAACAATGACAATATTGTCCAGAAACCCTCACAGGCACTGCATTTATTCACAACACAAACGAATTTGTGTTAATGCGTTATTACCGCGTTAACTTTGACAGCCTTACTTTATTTATTTATTGTGCTTCACCATCTTCTCAAAATAGAAATATTTTGACTTTTTGCCCAAGACGCTGTTGCACTGTAACGTAACCAACATTTGATTTAAATATGTGAAGCAATATACGTAAAATGCAAGTGCAAGTTTTTGTCACTGGCACATATCTGTTAAAACTTTCAGTTTTTATGCTACTTGTAAAATTCATGGCCATTTAGGATTGTTTCATTGTGCCTCTTCACCAACTACACCCTATTTTGTGTGTAGTTATTGTGGCCTATAAACAACAGAACTGCCTTAGTTATTGTCTTTGCATGGATAATCACTGCCCTTCAGTGAGTTATGTCAAAAATATTGTGAACTCTCCCTTTAATTTTCCTTTTATAAAAGGTTGGCTTTATGTCCCACAGGTCTTCACATTCATGCGTATCTGTTCACTTATACAAAAGAGGTCACAAACACATGGACACACAAAGTATTTTAAAATGCAGATATAAGGCCCTTGCCTCGTAATGTGTTCCAACGGCAGCCTTTGAGAGAAGAGATTAGCATGATTTGCATTTGCATATCGGTAAAAGAGAGGGAAGAGCTACCTTTAGACTGGCGGTTAATTGACTCAATTTCAAATGCATGCTTCTCTATCTCACTCTCTCTCGGTCTCTCTCTCTTTTTCTCTCTGTCTTTCTTTCCCTCTCTCTTTATTTATCTCTCTCCCTCTCCCTCATCCTCTGGGCTGAATTAATGAGCGAACAGTGAAAGGATGTTTACAAGATTAACAAATGCCTCAACACTTAGTCTGTGTATATGAGCGTCAGTTGGGGTCTATGTTGTCCCAAAGGGGCTGTGAGGATTACACCAGCATACAATTTACCAGATGCATTAGTTTTCATCACAGCCCTGCATGTATAGCATTGAACTGATCTAAAACTATTACTATCACGACCTGAACAATCTGAAATAACTGGTATATCATGTAACAGAATAACTGTAAATGAAGTAATATCTGTTCATTCTCTATTTGTACTGTCAACCCGAAATTCATTAATATTCTTTATTCAAGCCAAGGGGAGCTTATTATCATAATGTTATATATTTATTTTAATACCACACCTTAATCCCATTATACTGGGCACTTTTTTTTGGGGAAATACTGCTTGATTGATTTTTCTGTTGCTTTATTTTCCCTGCTTCTCATCACTGCTTCTCCTCTCCCTCGTTCTCTCTGTCTGTTTCTCTCTCTAAGCCTTTGCAAGCTTAGAAGTGATTCCACTAAAGAACATTTTTATACAAAATCTGCCATCTCAATCTGGGACTGTTCACTGTATGTTAAAGCAAGCTAGCTAGCCTGCTTATTCTTTCTTTTTTAGCTTTTATGTATCACAATTAGATTAAAATATTAAATGGCAAGTAATCGCATGATTGTCCATGATTAATTGCGATTCATCTCAAATTAATTGCCCATTTTTTATCTGTTCAAAATATACCTTAAAGGGAGATTAGTCAAGTATTGAATACTCTTATCAATATGGGAGGGGGCAAATATGCTTGCTTTATGCAAATTATGAATGTATTTATTATTGGAAATCAACTAATAACACAAAAAAATGACAAATATTGTCCAGAAACCCTCACAGGTACTGCATTTAGCATAAAAAAATATGCTCAAATCATATCATGGCAAACTGCAGCACAACATGCAAGAACAGCTGTCAGTGTGTCAGTGTGCTGACTTGACTATGACTTCTCCCAAACTGCATATGATTATCATAAAGTGGGCATGTCTGTAAAGGGGAGACTCGTGGGTACCCATAGAACCCATTTTCAGTCACATATCTTGAGGTCAGAGGTCAAGGGACCCCTTTGAAAATGGCCATGACAGTTTTTCCTCGCCAAAGTTTAGCATAACTTTGTAGCGTTATTTAGCCTCCTTCTTGAAAAGCTAGTATGACATGGTTGGTACCAATGGATTCCTTAGGTTTTTTAGTTTCATATATGATGCCAGTATCTTCACTCTTGCTTGAAACAGCCCGCTATAACCTTCAAAAGATGGGATACGTTAACGCGTTATTAACATTGACAGCCCTAGTTAATTCATATCCAGGAGAAGCCAAGGGAATGCAAATACAGAGTCATATGTGAAATATCAAGCAAGTTGTTAATTAATGGATCTCGACCCCCTTTCCATATCCGTAGAACATTTCCTGCTCGTGCTGCATTCAGCTAAGCAGTTGTGTGACTGAAGAGATTCTCAGAGTTAGATTCTGGTCTCCTTTATGAGTAATTGTAAAGGGTTGACCATGAAGTTACAATACAGCTACAACACACACATACTGGCTCAAAAATATATTTACACACACACAGCATAATGTCCCCTCAAATTTAGGAGAGCGACAGGTAATTACCATTGGCAAAGGGTATTGACACCACCGAGGGAGAGATGAGAGGATATGCTCCACTGAATTATTCCCACTAATTACTTTCTCCTATACACTTATGGGATCCTCAGCCGTGTGTAGAGGTTCAGTGTGGTTTACATGTACATGTGTATTTGAGTGTAGAATGTGAATTTGTGTGTACCCGTGAGATATGCCTGTTTTTTTGCCTCCCAGTGCCAAAGGGAAAGGTATTGTAGTTGTCTGCTGTTGAAGCTTTTGAGAATGCCTCTCTGCCAGAATGATGCAGAAAAGCATCTTCAAAAGCCTTTAGCAAGCTGAAGGCGCACATTTTTCCCTAGCAGCTACACTGTAAACCAATTTTAGCTTCTTTTGAACTCTGAATTACTCCAATACTCTGTAAATTTGGGAAACATTTTTGTGACGGTGCTATTTGTTTTGTTTAATGGGTATTTTCTTTTCAGCTTTAGGCTTAAATCTTGTATGAATCAGCACTCTGTTGTATCTGTGGTTTCAGGTATAAACTAGCTGAAACTTCTTGATTTAATTGAACTCAGGTTCTCGATGAATCACTGCTTTGCAGACATTAGACCCTAAATGTAATCATTATGGGTCCATCTAGAAAATATTTTATAATAGTACGTGTCCACAAGGGCGTTTTTTATCGCGAGGGGTCGCGACGCTTCCCAACATTGGACGCTTGGTGGGCTGTCCCTAGAAACAAGGCACTCGGCTCCTGATTGGACGAACGCTTTCCCGCCGTTGGCTGCTGCTCCCAGCTTTCAAACCGGAACCAGTATGGAGGCTCGTTTGGAAACTTTCTTCTCTTATTTCACGAAAATAGTTCACTGAAATGTGTTTCTGAAAACATTTGAGGCGAGAAATAAGCCACGCAGTTGCTGAATCTGTCTTTATTTTGGATCGACAACGTTTATTTTAAAAGATTATCGGGAGTTTCGAGAGGCAGTGAGTCGCGTCGGACGCCCGTGATTTGCATAAAGTAGCGGAGCCCTCAACTTCATGCAAATAAGGAGCGGGCGTCGTGACGCCTAGTCTCTCCAATCGCGACGCCACGCTACCAGAATACATTGCGCGGCTGCTTACATAGACAATGAATGGAGAGCGTGGAAAGCACGGAGCCTGTGGACACGTACCGTCACTCGGGATACACTGCATGTTACACACGTGTGTGTGGCTGTTCGTGATCTTTTCTGTTACTATGTATAACTGCATATATCTCTTCTCAGAGTTCAAGCAAGATGACCCCTTACCAGGAAGTCTGTTAATTATCCAGTGAAGGGAATCAAACCTGCATACATCATTATGTATATAAGGTTAATCCCAAGACACTCATTACTCACTCTTCATCTAGATCAACCTCTAGTGCTCTTAACCTCTTGTGGTGTCTGTCACAACTCCTCTGACTTGCATATTCATCTTCCAAAGACTATAAGGTGATGGAAAATAGAATAAATGGTGTGTGTAAGTGGATGGGAGGCAGTGGAGGAAGTTGACGGAGGAGAGACGTATGCAGATGTTACAGTGTGTGTGTGCGTGTGTGTGTGTGTGGGAAGGAGGAGCATTGGGTAATGGTGCTGGCCCACGCTCCAAAAAATGACAATGCTTTGGATCAAAAATGGAAATGTGGGCACTATCCCATTATCCCATGCAGGCTTAGTAAGGGGCATTATAGTGAACAACATGCCAGTTAGTCTACAAACAACTGTTCAGAAAAGGAATACAAATAGAATGAACATAGTTAATAGTTGATGATGATCACCTTGTGTGTGGTATGCGGGTTGTAGGAACTGTCTGTCAAACATAGCAGTATCAATTATTCACACTATTTTCATGTTTTCTGTGATACATCTGCATGACTGATGCGCAGACTAATGCTTTAACACACAGGATTTCATCACACAAGTACATGAATATAAATGCACAAAACAACTAAATGTTTCCCAATATGTTTGTTTATATGAGTGCACGTGTGTCCCATGTGGCACACACACACACACACACACACACACACACACACACACACACACACACACTGCTGCCCTTATTATATCACCCCTGAAGATGCTCAGACGTTTATGTGGTAAACGTCTGGTTCAGTGGCAGGGCCAACTACATAGCGAGCCCCTCATCCAAGCTGTTTGGGTATGAGAGTGCAGTGAGCTGTGCTTTGCTTTTACTTGCATTACACATTCACTTTTCATCTGCAATCCTACCTTTCCATTTTTTTTTTTTTACTGTTCCGAGTGGTTTGTGAAGCAGAAAAAGGCATTGGATGCTACAGCTCTTAATTCACTGCCCCTGACAAGGAGGGTAATCATTTTTTTTCTCCTGCTTGCTATTAGGCTGAAGGACCGCAATTTAACATGCAGGCAAATGCACACACACACACACACACACACACACATGCACACACACACACACACACACACACACATACACATACACGTGTATATAAAACACACTCACAAAATCCCTGTGGACCTAGAAGTGGAGGTGCTAGGTCATTATTGTAGCTTAAGTAAAATGAACACTTCATCTCCAACCCCTCTCCAGAGGCTATTGATTAGCCTTTCCCCTGCGGAGTTGTGTGTGCGTGTGTTGTTTCAGGGCATGTTGCATCCTTAAGGAAATGTCAGATATCGATGAAGAATGGGAATATGAGTAACATACAGTAGTCTTTACCTAACTGCCATATTTTTATATTACTGCACCATAAACCACTTCTGCAAAACCCTCTCATTCCTGCCTCTTTGTCAACCAGCCACTGGCAGGAGTCCTGCTTAGTAATAACTCTCTTTGGTTAATCTGGCGCCATGCAGCCAAGGGGCAGCCAATGAATGACAATCCATTATTGAGTGACCATCAGGATAGCCAATAAATGGCCATCCTTCCTAATAATATTCAATGGAGACTTACAGTGCTGTGCCACAATTTAAGGCTGGGAGGCAATAGTGGCAGAACATAGTCTTAAGTACCATTTGGAAAAGAAAAATGTTAAGACTCACGTGGCCATTGCCGACATTAACCTCATTTCTTACATACACATTACACAAAATCATAAGAGACTAATGTGTTTGTAGTGGTTCATGTAGTTTTTCTTCAGGCATGTTATGTCATAATGCCATACCAACCATACTTCCACTGTGTAACCGTCCATAATGTACTCCTCTTTACTTTACATTACTGAAGCTTTTATCCAAAGCAACTTGCAATAAGTATATTTGACCATGTGGGTACAACTTCATCAAATATGCTATCTACTTCAAGTGCAACATATAGACAATAAGAGATAGAGAAATATATATTTGTTTTATTTTATGGGCTAATGTGCAGTGTGAACAGATGATTTTCAGCCTGCGACGGATGATGTGTAGCGTTTCTGCTGTCCAGTTTGTTCCACCATTGTGGATCCAGGATAGCATACAGTTGTGACTTTGTAGAGCGGTTGCCGGGCCCCCTTTGTAGTGGGGGAGTAACAAGCCAATTGGCCACCCGATTTGACTGTTATCAGGCCATTAAATAGGCGTTATCAGTCGCTATAAGCACCATAGATGGTGGTTATTAGGGGCATACTACGTTGTAAAAGTTAAAGTGAAACTTAAACGTTCTAACATGTTGTAAAACTGAATGAAACGCCACGTTTTGAACACAAACAAAAAGGCTTCTTTAGATTTAGGCAACAAAACAACTTCTTTAGGTTTAGGCAACAAAACCCACTTAGTTAGGTTAAGGGAAAAACACATTGTTTTGGGTTAAAATAACTACAAACACAAAGATAAACTACACGTTGTTGGTTTCACACGGAATGCAAACTCCGGTGTTGTGGGTGAAAACCGCGTGTTTTGTGCTCACCAGCGACATCTATTGGTGAAAATATGAACGCATCGGAAAACAGCAGGTTTGAGATCAGTGTTCTTTACCGTCATGCTTCCAACTATGTTACCTAGCAACCTTGGCTAGCTAAGTACATCAGTTGTTATTGATACCGGATTTGGTAGCTGATACGCCCTATGAAATCTGTGTTATAGCTTTTTTAAATTCTCAATTCTCACAGTTATCACAGAAACTATAGGGCCCTACCTTAATGCTGCCATCAGTCTGTCGCTGGCCCGCGTCAAGCCCCTGTCAAAAAAGACACTTGCCCGCTGGCCCCCATTAAAAGATACTTGCCAACGGGCCTAACAACCTTTCTGGCAGAAACCCTGCAGCACTATAGACAAGTACCAGTCCTCCCAGTATTCTAGATGACGTCTTTACTGTTGGCTCCGTTTCCTCTGTAATTGTAGCGACAGTTGAATGTCTGGCAACTCTGTGACTGTGCATTATGTTGTACCCCCTCCCACACCGGCCCACGCTGTCTGAGTAGCATGTGCTCTCCTTAGTCTCTTGTCAGAGAGTCTGCCCCCTTTGCCTACGTCACCATTGTCTCTGAGGTGCATTTGATAATAAAGTTATTTTTAACCGCACCTATTATTCCCAACATCATAAACTATCCACTGCTCTGGGCACACTGCCAGTACTGTCATTGCAGTGTAATAGGCAATACATCAACAAGTGTGTGTGTGTCTGTGTGTGTGTGTGTGTGTGTGTGTGAGTGTGTGAGATCTCAGCATTTTTAGACAAAGTGGGCATGTAGGAGTCTTGAATCACTAGGTGTCTCACAGTGCTCATCTTTTTGTCAATGGACTACATCTAATACATGGTGTGTGTAAGTGTCCTGGTCAGAGATTAAACCTGCGACTCATTTTATACAATACTCGATACGTTATAAAACATGTTTTAATGGCTGTGTGATATTTATAAACTGTAAGTAAATACATAAAGGGAAATGAAGACAGCAGTTGTTGGTCTGGTGCTCTGTGGCATGCGGCAGCCAGTCGTTCTGAGAATGAGGTTTTTACACCCGTTGCCCTGTGCAGTCATGTTTGATATGCTGCTTCTCTCTCTATTGCTCAGCTCCTATTGCCGTACTGTAATTACTGCACTTGGCAGACAGTCACGACACATCGACAACAGACAAATTTTGGGTGTGGGGAGGGGATGAGCAAAAGAAAAGGGAGATGTGGGGGAGGGGAGTGGTATTGTGAGGAAAAAAGGGTACCACAGAATTTTACTGAAAAATTACAGCACTGGGAAAAGTTTGAGAGTAAGCCATGCAAGCAGATGCAGCTGGATATATGTTTATGACAGAGTGTGTATGGTTGTCTGTGTGTGACACAGTAGTGGCATGTTCACCTAATAACTAGCAAGTCGAGGTGTTTGTGTTGATTGGTCCCTAAGATCTACACATGATCACCAGCAGCCTTCATCTATTGTTCGTGATGACACCAAATGTCACCTCAGTGATTCCTTAGGTGTTGGGCGCCGAGACATGCAATGTTAATGTTGTCTCTGAGTTTTGTCACATGTAATATTGCTCCACTTTGACTCTGTGTATTGGCATTCATCAACATGAATTCAGGACTACTGTATACTATAAATAACTGTGCTGTTTTTACTAGAGCTTAGACAACAGTTCAGCAACAAAATACAGCATCTTGCAGGGATCTTGCACATCTACTGTTGCTTATTATTAAGCAATAATATTACAGGCATGTTTGTTTTAGTAACCTGTCGGGTTAGAGTAGCAGAACTTGTCTTCTGTAATCTGGCAAATATTCAATTGGTGTTAATAATTTTACTGATGGGTTGAAAGTTGATAATCTCATTTTTGTATTACAGGCCTTCATTTTCATTGTGAGTGTATATCACCTCCAACTTAAAGCAGGAATTGTTTTACCTCTATGCCATGAGTGGCACAATTGAATAGTCCTAACTCGAAGTATAGTTCATAATAAGTTAAAATAAGTGTGCAATTTGTCGATGAGAAAGAAGTCAAATGGAAGAAAATCACTGTGCACACCTGAACACCCAATAAAGAAATAATATGAAAGGAATAGCGCGGCACCGGGGAGCTTACAGATGAGAAAAAGGCTCTGTGAGTTAACTTCAAGTCCCGTCCTTTAACACCACCAGGTAATGTTGGTGTGCTGTGGCACAAGAGGGAAATAGCTTTTCAGAATAGATGATGCCTCCCAGGAAAAGAGTGTTGCTAATGCATTTAGTGGGAATGCAGTTTCAGAACATATTTTCTTAATGCTTGATGAAACTGGAAAGGATAAAGAAGTTCAACAAACATAGTACTCAAAAATCTATATGCCTGGAAATTATATTGATTCTGGAGTCATTATAACAACGCAGGAACTGTCTAATAATATACAAATTCTATTTGCAAACCTTAGTATAACACAGTACAGCATGGACAAACCAAACTGAAAATGTTAAAGTGGCAGTAGGCAGTATATTTTTGGCATCATTGGGCAAAAATGATATATTCTATGTAACCTTTCAGCATATTGTAATTCAAGTGTTCTGAGAGAAAACTAGTCTTCTGCACCTCCTCATGGCTCTGTTTTCAGGCTTTAGAACATCTAGTCTGTGACTTTGACCAATCACAGGTCATTTCATTGAGAGAGCGTTCCTATTGGCTGTGCTCCGGTCATGTGACCAGAACTTGGCGTTCCTTCATCAGATTTCACAATGGCGGCGGCGTCACAAACTTTCAAATTTTTTACAGCTAAGCCGTGCACTACAAGATGATTCTGAAAACATTTGAGGCGAGAAATAGGCAATAACGTAACATAATATTGATTCGTCTTTGATCAGCGCGGCCTAGTTTGACCGTTTGGTTGGAGTTCGCGAGTGATTGACAGCCGGCTCTCATAGACGGCAGCTGGACAGCAGACCTCAGATCAGCTCTGACTGCTTGTTTTCCTCCGGTATGGGAAATCTTGCAGATGCTGTTAGGAGCACCGGAAGACACAGAGGCACATGATTTTTTTCAGGTTACCTGTTTCACGTACTGCTGTGGCGATATAGCGACTGTTTTATAAAAATAACATTTTGTAATCATATTTGCTCCAGTCCCCCCTACTTCAGCTTTAACAGTAACTAGTAGTGATGAATAGTAGTGATGAGTAATATACTTGTTAATCATTTGCAAGCGCAAAGGTTAATAGAGCATGGGCTCTTGTAATATTCATTGTGAGCATGAAAACATTCATTCATTTTACAAAGAACACTGAACAAAAACATTATGTGAAAATCTATTTGGCTAGCACCACTTCCTGTCGAAAGCATCTGGATAACAAATATGAAAGCCGATGTAAATCCTGGGATTAGAATCAGTGAACGCTAATATCCTGTTGGATATCTCATGGTTGTAAAAAACTCTCGCATATTAAGTAGGGTTGCTCCAATCAGGCTTTTTAAGGCTGATACTAGTGCCTTTTTTAATGTTATTATTCAGCTGAACAGGGTGCACGGAAATATTTAGATCTCTCTGTTTCATGGTATCCGGCGAAATATGTAATAGCAGCAAGCAAGCATTTCAAATAGTATTTATACTGGCAAGTCATTGACACACAAAGCCACACAATTAAAGAGAGATTGAGGCCCTATCCATGAACAAACTCAGGATGCACTGAAGAGCTGTCACTTTCAAATGATGTCTTGATACCATCTGTGCGCCATTGTTTAGCCATCTCCTTTAATGATGCCTTAAAATCTTGAGCACATAAATGCCACATCTTGTTTGCATAACTGAGAAGAGAGTCACATTAAATACGATTCCATTTTTTTCATACACCAATCAACACAGCATTGCACAGTGTAATTCACTTCCTCCCGCTTTTTGTGATTCAATATTTTACCTCCTCTTGATGTCACTGGCACCTATTTGTATGCAAATTAATTGTGTTAAATCAGGCAACTGATGGAAGCACTAGAAACTGCAGGGTTTCAGGCATGTTAGGTTATGAATGTGTAGTTGATCATATTCATCACTCCAGTTGTATATCTTGTGGGAAGGCATTCACCACCGGTAAATCTAGAGGTAGTTCAGGGAGATGCCACACACACACACACACACACACACACACACACACACACACACACAAAAAAAGCAACATTTTAGGCATGACTGCACAGCACTTACAACAAGACCTAAATGCTGCTGCTAGTAGAAGTTGCATTTTAATATGACATTGCTACAACGACATTGTGGTGTTACCATGTTGAGTTTTCAAAGTCAACATAGTTTAATTCGTTCCAACAATGCCATCTCCTGAGCACATAAAAGCCCACTCATACTTGCTAACTACAATATATTAGGACTCAAAATTGGCCAAAATTACGTTGGAATATTTGTTCTAAAAAAACACATAGGTTTGAACTATTCAAATATACTACTTGTTTCTATAACAGCATGTATCCTGAGGCAGTGAGGGCCTTTAACTCCTCATCATCAGTTCAGTCCTTGTACTTAACTTAAACTGTCTCTTTTTGAACCAAACATTAGTGTTTTAAATTTACTCTGTAAGAGTATTTTCATATGTATATGCTGATGTTTTATTTATCTTGTTAGAGTGTTTTTGATAAGTCTATGCCGATGTGTATTTGTATTGTATTGTTGATGTTTATTTGCTGTATTGGTTTGTGTGCCCATGCACACACCAAGACAAATTCCAATCAACGTTTCATTGACATGGTCATAAATTATTGAATCTTGAATCTATCTTTACGCATTATGTCCATGACACCGGGTCCTAACTGGCGGCGTGCGTCGTAGTGCTTTGCGGCGCGCCGTTTTGAGCCAAACTTTCTTTCAGCCGCCTTCTTTCTATTTATTCCTGTTGCTCGCTTTGACAGTGTCGCAATGGACAAGGAACGGCTGATTCGTCAAGTTGAAATGAGGAGTTCTCTCTACGGTACCTACTCATTTCACTACAAAACCTAAATAAGGTGGCAGCTGGCTGGAGGGAGATCACCTGAAAGTTTCCTACTTGGAAGGACCTCCCAAGAGTCCTTGAGTGAGTTCCAAGGGGTCCCCAGAAAAATGGGGAATAGTTGATTTTCACTATTTAATTCATAGAAATGAGCCCAATGTGAGTAATAGAGTCATAAGATTGGCTATTCTGATCATAGGTTTCACTTCCTCATTGGTCATCTCCTCAACTGTAGTTGACAACTATATAATTCTGGTTTTAATCATATCTAACAACCAAAATCTTATCAAATGGGGTTCTGTGACCTAATGTGTATCAGTTTAGGGGTCCTTGACACGAAAAAGGTTGAGAACCACATATTGTAAGTCATTTCCAGTAAATATCACAATATAAAATGTGTGTTTTCTGTTTAAAAAGTACAAAAGTCAGAAGATAGCAAGTACTACTCACCCATCTTTTAAGTGGTTACGTCTCCAGTCTGATCTCGAGCTCACAGCTGGGAGGTACGTGGTTTGTTTAGGTGATGTAAGGACATGGTGTCACTCTCTCTGCAGCCGAGCCATCACAGCGGTTGCTGTTAAATAATTCCTCGTTCAGCTTGACCGAACGTTACATTTCATTTTCAATTAATGAAAGTGAAGTTGGGGATTCCCGTCATGCGGTGTGTTCAGTGCGTGCGAAGCAGACAATTTTTGACAATTGAATATTCATTTTCATTGTCACATTTTTAACAATTTGAATATATATTTGAATTTAGAATATTCGTTGACAAACCTACAATATGTCCATTGCAATAACAGAATAGAGTCTCGAAACACGTCTGGAGATGAGGCTAAGATGTTTTGCAGCAAACAGCCTTATCTGGTTAGGAACTGCCCTTTAGTAATGTGTAGTTGTTATGATCTACCCTTTTCCCTTCCCTTCCCATTACTCACAGTGATGGGGATGGGTTGGAACTTAAACACTGTTTCCTCCCAACCTTTATCTGTTTTTATATCAGTGAATATGACAGAGAGGAACAGTGGAAAAGGGGGCTGCTGCAAAGATGAATAATGCATCTGCAAAGACTCACTTAAACTACTCGAGAATCCCGAAGCAAAGACTTCTCTCTAATGAGAGTGTTGTTTGTTAACATGGATGTTTTTTTATATCCATGGCCACATCTGTATAGTTTAAGCTCACATTTACTGAGTGAAAGTTGGCATGCATGTGTTGAGCAGTGCTTTTCAGATCCACACATTTGCACTTGGCAAGTGCCCAGCAGACCGTGGCTTATCTGTTACCCATCAGGCAGCCCCATGGAGCAGTTGCTGGTTAACTGATTTTGCTTAAGGGCACCTTGTCACCTGTGGTTGTGTTGGTTGGTTGGTTGGTTGGTTGGTTGGTTGGTTGGTTGGTTGGTTGTGTTGGTTGGTTGGTTTGGTTGGTTGTGGACACCCATCCTGATTGTTGGGCTGATTATTTGGGTACCACGGTCTGCTACCAGTCAAGTTGGAAGAGGAAATCATACAGTGTCTGCTGTTAATCATGTCGTTATCATGAAGATCATTTTAAAAATGTTTTATTTTTAAAAACAGGAATTTTGGACCACTGACATCACGTGTGTGAGAGGTAGAAATGATCAAAATCTTTTTGAAAACGTCAAGTAAAGAGTAAAATAATGTGGATTGTCATAAGGAAGAGTATTTCAGTACATCCAGGTTTCAGTGCAGAGCCGCAGCACCCCTGAAGTTCACTTCATCCACATCTTTAATCCACAAATTTAGCATTTTTCCTCAGTTTAATTTTCTTTTCCATTCCAATTGTAGCATAAATTAACAACACAGACTATTTTTCTGAAAATGGGTGTTTTTGTTTGATAACAGTCCCAGACAAGATATGGTTTTCTTACGGAATTGAGGTGCTGCAGCGACGCATTAATCATAGCGTGTTGTCCTCTGTATTTGTTCAGTCACTCAATATGTGCTCCTTTTTAACTGCCGAGGCTCAGCAAACTGCACAAATTGGCGGAAATAGTCCTCATGTGTGGGCTAGTGTCCAGTATTTGTAGATTTCCATAATCCTAATTTATTTTCCCTGCTGTAGTGTTTCTACACACACACACACACACACACACACACACACACACACACACACACACACACACACACACACACACACACACACACACACACACACACAGACCACTTTCAGATTTTTTTTGAGTGATGTTTCTTTGCATGATGCCCTAGATCAGAGCTCCAGTCTGATATGTCAAACTGCCACTGGACTGGATTGTGACCCAGATACAGCATGTTTCTCTCACAGATGCAGATCAATAGTCATAAAAGCTCAGGAATAGATGGCTCCTTTACCCCTCAACCTGGTTTATATCCCTCGCTGAGAGCTATGTAATGTGTTGATCTTCATGTGCTAATGAATAGTGGCTTTACCTTCAGTATGTTTCTCATTTCTTCTTTCCATACAAATGCTGACAAATTATAAAATTAGGAGAAACACTTTTCTTTTTTTTCCATCCCTCTGTGTTAATTTTGCCCTTTTATAACCCCATTTATATTGTTTTATCAATTTTGCATGGATAAGGGTGCCTTAAAGCACACATGAAGATAGAATGCTGTGGGGTTTAAGGGCAGCAATGGAGTAAAAAGCGTGAAATATTTATTACTGTATGGAGGGAGGATGCCAAGCTATGGCTCCATATTGTTGTTGGAGGCAAATATTATCAGTTGCAAAAGTCACATCCATATCAACCCCCCCACCATTATTATTCCATCATGATTCCTGCCGCTTCAGCAGGAATATGGCCAACAGTGTCTCACATGTCACAGATACAGTTCATGCACTCACATGTGCATTTGAGGTTTTTTTGGCGTGTTGTGTAAGTGTAGGTCGTAATTTGATCTATTAGAAGATGTATATCACTTCAGTCAGATATTTAATTAATTTCAGGCTCGGGAGATTGCAGAGTTTCTCTGATGAGTAATGTCTTTTTTTTAATTCAAATATATAATTTTATATCACACTCCACAGCTCTGCTGTTGAATCAGCAGCTTCATTCTCTGACAGGGTGTATATATGAAAATAACAGAGAAGAGAGGCTTTGGGAGAAAGTGCTTTGATGAAATGTACTGGATTGGAGTTACTCCCCTCTCCATCTTCAATACCTGCATGAACATTCAGATTGAAAAAGCTGTGGTATTTCAAATACATTTTGCACTTTCTCTGTACAAATGGAAACGTATCCACAGCATGTACCTTATAAAAATAATGAACAGTTTTTCATATACAGTAGCAGCTACCACTGTATAACAAATAATGAGCTGCAGGAGCTGCAGCCACCTTTGGCAGTGTTATATGATTAATCTTACTATTAATCTCTCCATCTTTGTGGTTTGTTTACATATGCATCTCCATTCATAAACACGTGACACACACATATTGTGTATGATTGTGTATTATGTGTATAATCATACACATGTAGTGTATCATAGTAGTGTGTATCTCTTTATCTGTGACCCATGGAAAACACTTTGATCACACTCTATGGATTAGATGTCCCTTCATGTCTGACATAAATCACACCTCTGTTTGGTTGTGTCATAGTGCATCATGACTTCTTGTTTTTCAATACCTTGATGCATACCGTGTGCTGGTTTAGGATGTAAGCTTATTGTAATGTTAAAGGCTCTTGACCCGATGGGGATGGTCCCCAAAAAACTGATTGAAAGTGGCATTTGTTGCATCACAGAATGAAAACTACGGTGCAACTGCCTGATTCCTTTTTTAGCAACATGCACCTGCCTCGAGACCACCGGTCAGCTGATGTAAACAGTCCGGCCTGGGAGTCTCTGCTAACTGCATTTTTTGGGTCTAATAATGATTTTTTATATATTGTGATTATGAGAAAAGGAATTAGGGTGATTGTGACATGGCTTACAGTAAAATTTGTCTGTAATTTCGCATTATGTTGAAAGTAACAATAAATGTTTCCTGGGTTAAGCTTTCCTAAAGGCTTGTTTTGGCTTTAAGGTAGCTTTTATGATGGTCTGTTTCAACAGTTGAATGACCACAAACTGATGCGATACTTCTTTGTATGGGTTGACATTTTCATTCATGCTGCACTTTTGGCCACACCCTTATTAGTGATAGTTGTAGGTGTTTGTCTTTGGCAGCTGTTAGGAAACATTTGATATTACAAATCTTATTTATGGGTGTATAGAAGTGCAGTGCGAATTTCCATCCATCCATCCATCCATTATCTGTAACCGCTTATCCTGTTCAGGGTCGCGGGGGAGCCGATCCCAGCTGACATTGGGCGAAGGCGGGGTAAACCATGGACAGGTCGCCAGACTATCATAGGGCTGACACATAGAGACAAACAACCGTTCACGCTGACATTCACACCTACGGGCAATTTAGAGTCAACCATTAACCTGCATGTCTTTTGACTGTGGGAGGAAACCGGAGAACCCGGAGAAAACAACGTGGTGAACATGCAAACTCCACACAGAAGGGCCCCATGCGAACTTACCCTTTGATATTACTTTTCCATAACTTAAGTCACTAGGTTACTCCAAATTGCATGTAGGTGTGAATGTTGTCTGCCTCCAAGGCAGTATTGTAAGCTTAAAGGCACAAACCCCGATTCCCCACCCAGCGTAGCATGTATTTGATAGTATTAAGGAGCCTGGCACAGTGACATCCTTGACCTCCCCAGCATCCCCAGCCTGCCTTTTAAGAGCTGTGGTGATGTGTGTGGAGGGATAATGCAGAGCATGGTATGAAACAGGTCTTAATTGGCTGGCAGGCTTTATGAAAGTTCTCTCTGGGGAGCCCCATTGATTATTTATAGGCAGGCTGCATCAAAGAGCCAACTGCCACTCCAGCAGCAGCAACCCTGGAAACACAGAGATCAACAGATACTGTACATCCACAACTTTCTGTGGTCATAGAGACAGAATTTATAAACAGACGGATTGTGAGAGAAGGAATTGTGAGAACAAGAGGAAGCAATAACGGCAAAGATAGGAGGAGAAAAATCGGTGAGGATGTTGTGTGGAAATGGATTTTGGTACATACGCCTTAGAAAGTGTTTTTTGTTTTTGTTTTCCTCTGCATCCATACAAAGATACTGAAGTCATACACCTTACACACAACTTGTGTCCATGACAACATTATTTACCTCACAGTCACCTCAGTGTCATTTGTTTTATTCTGTCTTGTGTCTCACATATCGTTTGATTTCTGCATATTAATAGAACTGTATTCATGTGTGTGTGTGTTGTTGTCTGTAAAAGAATGTAAAGTGTCACATCAGCTCTAGTGATGCATTGCCCAGACTCCGTACAAAATCTTTTCTGACAGAGCGTAGAAATAGCCGTGTCCTCAGATGTACTCTTTGCAGTATAGGCAACAAAAAAAAAGAGAAGAGATGCAATAGGTTTTCCATAACATTAAAATGTTTCACTCTGTCAGTTTGTCACATTTCCAGTCGTGTCTGCAGGGGTGACGGATTGAAAAGCCATAGTGAAGGAGCTTGCCAAGCAGGATTTCCACCCTGCCAACCAAATCAAAACAAATATTGATATTATAACTCATAAAAGGCATAACATTACGATTACCCTGCTGTGAGCCTAGGACTCTCCCTGTAGCTTTCATGTATGTCAGCTGTGTGTGTGTGAGTGAGGAAAAAGGAGGGGCACATCTGCTTGCTCTGTCAGCCCATGCGAACTGGATAGAGACAGTGGCTTTGGGATGTGGTGCAGCTACTGTAGAGTATTGATTCCAAAAGCTTTTAGCGCATGGCTAATTTTCCATATGGGGCCTCTGCATGTGGCCCGGGGCTCTGAATGGGTCAGGCAGTGTTTTGTTTACACTGAGTGGCTAATCCGTGTGAGCTGGCTGTGAATGTGAGTGTGTGTCGGAGAGAGGGAGATTGTGTGTGTCTGTTGACTCTTTCATTTTTAAGTAGGCTACTGTTACAAAGCTCCACTCTGACAATATTTGCATTTCTATATGCTTCATATATTGCACTTTCAAGTGGGCTTGGAGTGTAATTTATAGAAAAGAATTGCAGTTTTAATGTCAGTCACAATGCTTGTACAACTTGTACAAGTAAACATAATTTCCCAAATCTCTTAGCCATATATCCTGCCGTATCCCCCTCGATCAATACCGTTTGCCACCAGTGATCAGTAATAGGCTATGCTTCAAGACCCTGAGGTTCTCGACTTTCGAGAGATACTACAAAGTACATCCAGTACAGCTTTCTTCCCCAAAGATCCCGCTTGGAGTAGAGGGTGATCGCTTTCCAGCAGCCTCAGCAAAGCCAATCCAGGCTGTTAATTAAATGTTTGGTGGTTTCCAATCGCCTCTGTTACAGGAGATGGCAAGTATTGCAGCTTAGTAATGCCTCCTCTCATAATTTCCTGCTTTTAAGTTATTAAAACATTTCCATATTTGATTGAGAAACATAGATGTGTTTAATAGGCGTAAGCATTATGTTCTACGCAGTGCACACCCTATGGTCTTCTCTGGGAGATGTTAGTACTGTTAAACATGAGGCTGGCTTATCAATCAACCTGCCTGCTGGACTGGTAGAGGAAGGCTGCAGTATCCATCAGAAGACTGTTATGAGTTGTTAGCATAGCTTGATCAAGGCTCTGCACTGGTGCATGTAACTTCTAAAATCATCTGCACCAAAAACTTTTTTCACTGCACCACTTGGTTTATATGTCCTTCTTTGTTGGCACTTCCGCCACGACTGCAGTTGGATCCGACCAACAGAAAAGCAACATCGACCGCTGCAACAATTTCTTTTCTATGACAGTTCAAATATGAGAGATATATCGAAATAACTGGCATGTGTCCAGGCCCTAAATTTGACATGGTCATAGTCAGGATAACATTAAAAATGTCAGACCATCTCTGAAGGAAAACATTTATTCATTTCATTTATGAGGGTTTAAAAATTATGACATTTTTCAATGTGTTTTAAGCTGACTTTCCCTGCACAGTAGTGTACAGTGAAACCACTTCACATTGTATACACTCATAGGAACATTTTGAGCAGAAATCAATTGCACATCTCAGCAAACCTAATATGGAAACAGTTTTTTTTTTTAATCATATAATGACTTCTTTGATGACGTCACATGACCGCTCCATATACCGGTACCGTAACAGCATGAATAAACGCGCATCACAATCCAAGCGGCAGCTGGTTTCTCGCCAAAAACTACATTTTACAAGATTACATTTGAACGCATCATGATAGTGTTATAATTTACCATCTCCCATCTCTAACCGGAAAAAACTTGGATATAGAGTTGAGATACAGAGCGCGCATTTTAAACGCCAACATCGTAGTCGATCATGTTCATTTTATTGTGGGAAGCCAAAATAGTGATTGCGATTAATGTTTGATTAATTGTGCAGCCCTGATACTTTTGTTTGATGCTTCTCAACCTTACCGATGAATTACCTTCATTCAGATTCGCTATGAGAGAGAAAAGGAGGTAGCGAGGGAATGGGAGATGGAAAGAATGAAAATGTTTTTAAGGGACAGAGAGATAAAGTGTGTATGTGTGTGAATAAATGTGGCCCCGGGTGACTTCAGTTTGTGAGTGGCCATGACATTTGCTTTACCAGGTGTAGAGGAGCGTGAAGCAGACTCTGATGGGGCCTGTGAACAGTTATCACATTTACTCCAGGCCACGGGCTATGTGGCTGGTTTGTCAAAGCTGACTGTATGTAATGCTCTCCCTCCCTCTCTCCCGCCCTCTCGCTGCCTCTGCCACCTTCCTTTTCTGTCATCACTCTGCCGCCCTCCCTTTTGCTTCCACGCTCCCTTTCTCTACTTTTTTCGTGGCCCACTGACTGTCTCAGCTACATCCTCTCTGACCCTCTCTGCTTCATGCTACCTCAGCCAGCCGCTTACCTTTATCTCCCTCCCTCCTTCTACCCCAGCCTCCTAGTTTTTTTTCCAGAGAGGAGCAGGTAGGGCTTGCATGATGGCCGGTCGTGGATTTCAGTTGTATTCGCTCTCATGTACGGGCCTTTTTAAAGCCCTAGCGGATGTTTCAGATACATGCATACATCGCACTGGATCCATGCACACGCTGCTCTGTATGGTCATGAATTATTCACTTTGTTTTCACTGGGCTGGTGCGCAAGAGATGGGGTGAGAGGGGATGGGGTGAAAGAGATCTGAGCTGAAGAGAGAAGAGGCAGTAGCTAGCCTCCTTATAATTCTAGTCCACTCTCTTAATGTTCCCGAGCAATGGGAGAGAGACAGAGGATCTGGACTGCAGTGTTAACCTATAGCTACTCATAGCTCCCAAATGTTTTAGCTCTGTTGCCAGCCAAGTCTCTAAACAGGTGTAAGATATCATCACGCTGTTCTATACACATTATTACAGGTGCAGGAGACTTTTGTCACTACACAATTATAGGGAAATATGATGAATGATAATATTAATTATTATCAAGCCCTAGCTATGCCAATTCTTTTTTTTTCAGGCCAGATTCAAGGTCCAACTATTTAATTAAGCAGTTGAACCAGCGCCAAGTACTGATCATTTATTCAATTTATGCTTTTTTCAGTGGTATAGCATGGAATTAAATACATATATGAAAGTAGGTGTCTGTAAAGATGACTTATTTGGTACACGGCTAAACATAACATTATAAGTAGGGCTGCAACGCACAGTTATTTTTTATTATTGATTAATGTATTGATTGTTTTTCTTGAGTCGTAGATTAATCAAATTAAATGGTGACAATTTACAAGGGGGCTGAGGTGATGTTTTCAGATTGCATATTTTGTGTGACCAATAGTCCAAAAGCTCAAACTATTCAATTTTCGGTGATTATCAAACAGAGAAAAGCAATAAATCCTCACATCTGGGAAGCTGGAACCAGTGACTGTTTGATAAACAATTAATCAATGATCAAAATTGTCGCAGATATATGTTCCTGTCCCAATAATCCGTTAGTTTCCCAAGAGTTTCAGCTCTAGTTGAAGAATGACATACTCATACATACACCAGTTATGCCTCAATCTGAAATATATTTGATCTGCTAGAAATAGACTGTGGAATCCTGTAAACTGCACCCGTGAAAAATAAGGTTGAAAGAGATTTAATCAGGTTGAATTTAAAAGTATATTACATATAAACCCCAATTCTTTGTTCCCTGTCTTTTTCTCTTGCCATGTGTCCAACCAGATAACTCGTTCCCTGTATGTAGATCTCTTCATGTGCTGTTGCCCACACAGTTTATCTGGCATGATGCAAGTAGGATGAAATCCCTCCTTGGCCTCACCCCTGCTATCTAGGGGAATCATTATTGCTATTGGCAAGCCATCTTAGGTCCCTTTGCCACATTCCTACAACCGAATCCTGCTAATTGTGTGATGTGTTGTTATTTATTATGCAGCTCGAGTACTCCGATATCATTTTGAAACATTCAAGTGTTGCGTTCTGGCGGATGATGTTGACAATTACGCAACTCAAAATGATAAATATCTTAATATGTTGTTTGAAACTAGTAACACAATGTGTTGTAATTTGTTTTGAGATGTTGGTAATCCAGTTTGATAGTACACAGAGACCCACTTGGCCAGTACTGTAAGTAAGGGCACAGCATTGCTTTATAAAAATGTGAATATTGAGTCACACTACAAGGTCTGGGTAAGTGTTATCAATTTTCCTTGCCCTAAAGACCTGGCAGGCCGAAGTCGCATACAGGCAGAGTGATCTGCTAAATCCTCTAATGTATTAGGGCTACCTGCCATGCTCTTTCTCCAATGCTAATGGGATTACACACTGTAGAGGGTCCAGCAGTGGCAGAGCACTCACATGCAAGCCTCTGTAGTGCAGGGGGATTGATACCACTCACCTTCTGCTGTGTGAATACAACAAGGAGAAGTCAATATTAGAGACACACCGATTGTAATAATGGTCTTGGACGATTCTGATTTTTTTAAAGTGTGACCTGCCGATTCCAATTTTCTTTCTTTTTAAGAACTATAACTGACAGCATACACAAACTTCTTATAACTTTTCTTTAACGGAAAATTCAGTTATATTTTTTAATAAATTCTGAACATGATGTAAATATTTACATGCCAGAGAAGAATCAGAGAAAATATTATTCTATACTGTGTATGTAGGCCTATTTTAGAGAGTCAACTATTTATTAATTGTCTGAAACTATGTATTTATTTATGTATTTAAAATACAAAAAGGGCGTAAAGCTCTGGATAGCCCTGCATTAATATAATCAACTTCTCCTCCATTCTTACCTTACACCTTTAGGTAAGAAAAGAGAGATATCTGCCGGCTGTGATCTGTTGTTCCACATCACAACATACCGTGCGGGTTTCTGCGTTCCCAGAATTGAACTACGTTTATCTCAGCGCGCAGTCGTCTCACAAAATAGGCGTTTGGGAACTCTTGAGTGTCTGCCACGCGTCTACATTGACAATTATGGACTTAAGGGTGCCAAAAATGTGGCATGTGTCAACAGAGAATCGGCTATATCTGAGACTTATCGGCCGGTTGTGGTCATGGATCGATTGATCGGTGTATCTCTAGTAAATATGTGATTTTGAATTGAATCGTCGAGCATGTAGGATTTGCTTTTAAACTTGTTTCTTTAAAAAGCTCTCTGCGGGAGGCCTTTTCTATCTAAAACTATCATCACTGTAAATCCAATAAGACATTCTGAAACTTTACACAAGGAAGAACCGCTGGCAAACACTGTCCCTTTCTCTCGGTCTCACTCGTCTCTTTCTTCAACCACACACAGTAATATTTGTTAACTCATAGCATGCAGCCAGAATAGCTATTTTTCATTTGTATGTCCTGATCTTGATATCAGCAGCTTCCACATCTTTTCTTGGCCTACTTTGCCACACCATCCGGATGTCTGATGATTAACAGAGCTTATGATGGTGGCCTTTAATCTTGCTCTCTCCACGAACTTGACACTTCAGTACATTTACCTTTTTTAAGTTTCCAAAATACAGATATACATGTGAATTGTGTAACCAATGAGGACTTTGTCTCCATAAATCACCCGTGCTGGCGAATGTTGACGTCTGATTAATGTGTGTTTAATATTCCTGCAGCCTGTATTTTCGTGGCAGTCCCTTGTGTGTTTGTGTGCATGTGTGTGTCCATATATAACCGCGTGTGTGTGTCCGCTCAAGTGACCACATTATCATGTGTAACAGCAGCTTCAGAGCTGTTTTCATCACTTGTATTCTCCCTGAAGTGCTTGCTTTAAATTCCACCCAATAAGAAAACGCTGTCTTGGGGCTGTTGGGTCAACTTGAACAATGATGGCACTGAGAACACAATGGAGCACAGCACTGACTTAAGATCACAATTAATAATTTACAGACCTGCCACAAATGTTTCATGGCACATTTTCTTGCGCGACAAGCTCACTTATTCAAATGGCGGGCTTTGAAACTGGCAATACTCGAGCCCTTAAGTATTTATCTCACGCACCACACAGAGGTCATGTACAAATCTCCTCTGATAAGCATTCGCACTGTTATCTTGAGTTCAATTGAATATGACAGCATGAACTGAATAGGCCAATTCCTTAAGCTTGTTGGTTGGTCAACGAAAAAACAACACATCTTTCTTCATAAAACGTGACAGTCGCAGACTATGAAATCGCTTTGGGACGCCCGTTTTTACAACGCACAGATCGAAATCAAGGTCAGATAGACATTATTTGTTTAGCCGTTAATCACAGTCCCGGTCTCAGGGCTTCACAGGGCCTGTGTGATGAAACAGTAAACGAAAACAGCACCCCTTTTGAGAATGACCCTGCAGAGGAACTCCCACGAAAAACCTCATCCTCTTTTATGGCAGCTTGCTCCGTCTATGTGTCACTTTGTTTACCTGGGAGCCATTTGATTCAGCGGGACCCCCCACAGATAGATAAAGTGAAGCATGAAGGCTAAATCTTGCCCAACATTGATCTGCACAAACAATCCCCCGTGCTGTTGTGACGCCACCACAGTGTCAGTAAACTACAGCAAGAGCAACAGCGTGTGACAGCAACGATGCCACACTATGAACACTGTAGTATAAACATGTGCAAAGTTTCATGTTATGTGGTTCTAAAGTTGCTTTAGACTACATGAATTTAGCATATTAAAATGAATTAGGTAATAGTTCTGCTGATGAAAACTATTCAAACACACTTACAGTGAAACCTGCAGTAGGCAGAGTATTTTTGGCATCATTAGGCAAAAATCCCATAATAACCGTTCAGCATATTGTAATTCAAGTGCTCTGAGAGAAAACTTCTGCACCTCCTCATGGCTCTGTTTTCAGGCTTTAAAAAATCTAGCCCATGAGAGGAGACTTTGGCCAATCACAGGTCATTTCAGAGAGAGAGAGAGAGAGCGTTCCTATTGGCTGTTCATTCAACGGAGGTGGCTGTCAATCAGTCGCGAACTCCGATCAAGCGGTTAAACTAAGCGGCACTGATCAAATATGAATCAATATTCTGTTACTGTAATGCCTATTTCTCGCCTCAAATGTTTTCTTGTAGTGTACTGTTTAGCTGGAAAATGAGAAAGTTTGCTCCGGCTGGTGGGCGGTGCTTGGTTTTTCCTCAACTGATCTCAACATGGCTGCCGGGTCACAAACTTTCCCAGCTAAACAGTACACTACAAGATGCTTCTGAAAACATTTGAGGCGAGAAATTACAGCAACAGAATATTGATTCGTATTTGATCAGCGCTGCCTAGTTTGACCGTTTGATCGGAGTTGGCGAGTGATTGACAGCTGCTCAGAGACGGCAGACTCCAGCTCGGCTCTGATTGGTTGTTTTCCTCCGGTCTGTGAAATCTTGCAGATGCCATTAGGAGCACCGGAGGACACCTGAGGACACAGGGGCACATGATTTATTTCAGATTACCTGTCTCATGCACTACTGTCAGAATATAGTGACCGTTTTTTAAAAATAACTTTTTTTAATCATATTTGCTCCACTGCTGCTTTAATACTGAAGATCCAACTATTTTCCTGCAAATGTTGAGTAATCCTTTCCCTCCATTCTGCTTTTTGTTGACTGTTTTTATTTGATCTATTTTGTTGTATTTAAAGACTCCTTTTTTACTAATTGCATTAGGATTATCGTTTGTGCAAATCACAGATTAGAGTTAAACAATTTTACACCATTTTATAAATGTAATTCCTTCAGTATTGCTTTATCTGTGCATCTCTCCTCAGTTTTATTTCCAAGTTCTCCTGGTACTTATCTTCTCTCTCTGTGTTTTTACCCTTCCTCTCTCTGTAATCTCCTAATACCCCCTCCTCTTTGCCCATTCCCTCTCTGCCACCCTCCTTCCCTGCCTCTCTCTCCCTCCCTCTTTTTTCTCTCCCAGGCGAGTGATGCACGCTGCAAACGGTGTGTGCGTGTAGTGTGAGCGAGAGCCCATCGGTGTGCGTGTGTGTGTGTGTGTGTGCGCTTGTGTGTGTGTCTGGAGAGAGAGAGAGAGACATAGACCGAGCCCCTAACACGGAGCATGCCTCTGCGTCCGGCAGCCGGCAAACATGAGCCACCCAGCCCTCCACGGCAGGACCAGCAGCAGCAGCAGCACACACACACACACTCACACACACTCACACACCCTTACACACACACAGCGAACGGCAGCCAGGGGGCCAGCACTGACAGCGGCAGCTCCCGGGAAGAGGACAGCGGCGTTCCCATTCCTGTCGGCGTTCCGGCTTTCCGTCCCGGTGCAGAGCGGAGCCACAGTGCAAGAGGACCCATGGAGGAGCCGACAGGCAACACCGTGGTCATCCGCATTGGAATCCCAGACCTACAACAGACGGTAAGAGCTCGTTCTGTAGCCACTGCTGGAGAGAGGATAAAAGAGAGGGAAGCTGCCTCTCCCTCCTTCCTCTCTGACTGGGTGCTTTCTACCTCTCTTCTGTCTGCTTTTTGGATTTTTCCTTTTAAACATCTTCAGTTTTCTGTCTTTCTTTACCATTCTTTCTTTTATCCCATTCGTCTTTTTTCATCTTTTCCCTCTCTTTCTTTTTTTTTTTCGGTACACACACTTAGTGGCTGTATTTGCTTACTGGCTTCTGGGGGTTCCACGCCTCCCTGCCTATTGCACTGATGTCTCCCTAATAAATCTACCTCTTCATTAACTGGGCTTCAGCTGACTTTGACAACTGGCCACTTAGGGTGAGAGCGGGAGAGGGAGGGAGGGAGGGGAGGGAGGGCAAAGGCATCAGGGATAAAGAAGGCTATAAGAGGCGTTGTAAATCCACAGGAAGACACAAAGTAGAGAATCAAGATAGTTATTATACCTGTGAAACTTTACCTCAACGTCTGTCTCCTTCTCTCTGTTTTGAGCTTTGTGCCCAGACAGAAGAATCCTACATTCCTCTTAATGAAATCTTTTTACGCAGGAGTTTCCCTGAAGATGTAGCCTCTGTCTGTGTAGTATTGCAGCCACGGAAAAAAAACAACGCAGAACCGTTAGACTGTGACTGATCCTTTCCTCCCTTTATTTTCCCATTTCAACATACAGTATGCAGCGTTTCTCTCTTCACAAAACACCGTGACCATTACCGAAGTGTGTTTTGCACCTGTATATATTTGCTGCAGAATGTGGTATGGAATCGGGCAAACGTCCAGATCCTAAATGTGTTAATTTAATTCATTTTTTCACTACAACAACAGCCATTCTTGATGAATTGTTTTAGTAGGGCATATTTTAGCTGTTTTAAAGTAAGTACTTGATTCTTTACTGTAAACTAAGGACAATATCCCCATTAAAATGCCCACAAATCACAGGTTAAAATGAGCTTGAACAGAAAGTGATTGCCTCAAATTGCACATAAATGCAGAGAGGAGGAAACGTTTTACCCTTCATTGGCTGTTGAATGAAATGAAGTGTTATCTTCACATCTCTAAGCACATGTATGCTCTCTCTCTCTCTCTCTCTCTCTCTCTCTCTCTCTCTCCCTGTCGGTAGCACACATAAGATCATACTATTAGAGAGATAACATGTGACATTTTCTATGTAACAACACAGCATTAAGCCTTTTAACACTAATGTGCCTCCGTGTCAACACTTTTCTACTCTACCCTCCTCTTCTGCTCTCACATTTCCACTGGAGACGTCCTCTATTAATGGTACAGCAAAATGCAGATTAAACCTTTACAGCCAGTCGCTGCATACTCAGGTACTCGGTTGGCTTTCTGTCAGTGGCTCAGTTGGAGTGTCCTTTTGAGTCTTTCTCCAGACACTGATTTGCGAAGGCAAGAGGCTGTTTTTTGTGTTTGTTATTGTTGATTACCTCATTGTTGTTGGCTTCTTGGCTGAAGTGACCCATTGTATCTTAGTGAGGCCCCGGCACTGTATGCCAGGAATAAAGACAGGAAATAAAAGGAGAGCAGCTGAAAAGAAAGCAGAGAATTCCCCAGAGGTACTGCAGAGTCGCCGTCCGTGAACAAAAAAACTGTTTTCAGTTTAGCTCAAACGCTCACACACACACATTCAAGCATGCTCATACATATCATATAAACACACATGCACACTCAAACACAAACACACACACGTGCCCTTAAGTCCTAGTAATCCCATCGCCAAGGGACTTCCCTTAATGTGCTTATGTGATGTAAAGATACTCAACACATCATTAGGTTCACTTTCAAGGAGTCACATTTGGTTCAATATACTGCCGAGCACATGCAGCGGGACATTGTGAAAGACGGAAAAGACAAACAGAAGTCTGAAAGTCTGACAGGCAAACACAGAGGCAGATGACAGATGGCCAGACTCTTCCAGTTTCAATCTTTTATGGAGCAGTCAAAAGTGACTTGTGTGTACTCTGAGTGAGCGGGAGATTACACTAGAATAGTCGGACTGAAGTTGGATTACACACCTCCTGCTGTGTTTCAAGCCTGGATCAGCAGAATGAATCACCATGCAAAGATCACACCAGGCAACACTTCTCCTTTCCAGCCTGAGAGAAAGGAGGATAGAGGCCTCATGTGGGAGAGTGAGACCTCAAGTCCAAAATTACTTATTCCTCACACTACTTTTTTTCAGTATCTGACCTGGTTATGTGTAATCGCCAATATTTTTGAGAGCTAATCAGTCCGAAGTAATGCTATTGTATGTTTTTGTTCAGATGTGAATTGATGTGCATGATATCTTCAGTGGAAATGAAATATCTTAAATATTAAATCCAGTTTGTGTTAAATGTATTCTTCATAGTGTTAGGTGAGGGGGTGAAGTGGAATAAACAGTGATGGTAGAAACGTCAAGTGTTGAGAAAAGTTGGATTTGACATTGAGAAAGTTTTGACTTTTGGTTTTTGTCAATTCCACTTTGTAAAGATAACTTCTCGTGTGTAGGCATACCTGAAATTAATTATGGGTAAAGGAATGGACTTTGCTGATTTAGCTTATGATTTTGACTAAGCCAAGTTCATTATTACATAAAAGAGTTGTTCAGTCCTTTGTGCAACTTTAACAAAGTACTGCGTCTTAGCAGTAGGAGACAGTAAAGCTGCATTAGCTGTCGACACCGCCATTTGTTCAGTCAGACTGTTGGGCAGATTATTTGCAAAGATTGTGCCTTTTTTTTTCAGATCATGGGTTTCATTTGTCAGTCATCATATCCCACTCCACCAAAACTCTATTTCTATGATTGGTGCCAGAATAGACAGCTTCCCAATACTGCTAATGGGTGTCATTCATCTCTCAACAGAGGAGAGGGAGACACTGACATAAATAGTCTGCCCCACTACTCTCTACCTGCATTCATACTTATTCTCCATTTGCTTCTCTTGTTGCCTCTTTTAGTGCACTCTCCCTCTTTATTCATTCACTGGAGGTAATTTACTGTCAGAGGTATAACAGTGTGATGATGATTATTCTACAAAATGAAAACTTACAATGGAAATGGAAAAATACCCCTTTTCCCCATCCAGGCCGGTACATGTTCTCCTCAGGTCTGGGTACTCTACTATAGACCTGTAAGTTTGAGACTTTTACACAGTATGTTTTACTCTTTGGAGAACCATTTGGTTGTGTGGTTGTGCAAGTCCCAAATCTCAGCTCTATTATTCTCAGCTCCATTATTCTCAGCCACCCTGTCTGGGGTCTCTTATCGAGAGAAACCAAAATGGATGATTTGGAGTGTCCACCTTACTGTGTATTAGTGTATATTGTGTGTTGTATATTTTCCTGTCCACCTGCTCGCATCTTACACTCTTAAACCGTGTGCTGAACTTTCTCAATGGCATGTTTGCACAGTAGAGATTCGCAGATTGGCTCTGATGTCATCCGGATCCGCATGTACGCATAAATCATCCACCCGCCACCCACCCAAACGAACGATTCTCTCCAATTTAGAGACCCGCACCTGCATGGCAATTCCACCTCTACCAGTCCCTGTGGGAAATATGTAAGCGTGATGACATATCGCACTGAAATAGGCTGGTTTTAAATAAATGAACATTTATCAATGTTTCCCACACATAGACTTTACCAGGGCAGGCCACCGAGGTATATTAACGGACACCCAAGTATATTTGGCGACTCATTTGGCGATTGATTAACTGGTGGACTAGTGGCGGCAGGACGCTATGCTGGCACAGCCTTGCTGCCTCAGCTGTCCGGGCTAGACCCATGGCGTGACTATGGTGGCGTGCACTCCTCTCACCCCTCGTCGGCTATTTAGGGACACATAACATACACACAAGGTTCGTTCCCATTCAGAGCCCTTGATTGTTTTTAAGAAATCTTGTAAGCCATTGTTTTATTGCTTATCCTCTTTAATGACATATTATTTCAGTCACCCACAGCCCATCCACTATTAATCAGAAATGTTCATTTTCCGCAGATTACCTGCAATCTGAGCATCACTATTGCACAGTCTGCAGCTATGGTTTTGTCTAGTGTTGTTAAGTCTGACCTTTTTTAGCCATTGGTAGGATTTTTTTAGTTATCTGCCACCTCTTCTGCCTGCCCATGGTACCTCCTCTACCCTCTTGCCAGCAATCTGCTGCTGTTACTGTGTGTGATATTGTGTGATATTGTGTGATATTGTGTGATATTGTGTGATATTGTGTGATATTCTCCAAGCAGATATTTCCAGGAGCCATTTTACTGATGTGCTTGTGGATGCTTCATGTTTCATTCAGGACAGTGGCCTTGGCTCTTACTAAGCCCTTCTCTCTCTAGCTGGCATACAGTCTCTGGATGCTGAAATTTGGACACAATTATCAGTGTATTGGGAGAAGTTTCCAGTGCGAGGAGAGGAATGAGAAGATTTTTGAATGTTTTTGATGTTTAGATGACCTTTTGCTACCAACTACCCAACTAGTCTTACAGAGAGTGAGAGTGTGTTGGAGCCTGCAAGCAAGAGAAACTAAACTTAAATTAACTTAATTGTATTTCATTGCGAAAAACTAAAATACCACAGAGGCAGCAGGGTTGCAACGATAACAATGAGCCAACTGCCTTAGCTTAAAGTTTTGCAGGCCCTTTCCTTCTGCCACACAAGTAGACCCTCACTAATTTGGTGTATTTGAGAAGTGCTAAAACTACACAAGGAATAGTTTTATTATATATGACTAGTTTTTGATGTGGTCCAGGAAGGCACTTGTGTTTAAATCACTGTTTGGTTAAAAATGACCATTTTGCGTTTCCACTGAGCTGACAGATGATTACTTGTCTTATTTACCTACAAAGGTACTGGGATCGCATGTGGAATCTCAGGTTATTGTAGCCCGTCCTATTTCCAGTAACTGCTATACTATATAGCCTTCTGGTAGTTCAATCCCTTTAATCCCATTAATCTTTTCCTTACTTAACTACCACCTGCCCACACTGTCAGTCTGAATGACTTTCTAATTTCATTATTGTAGTCCCAGGTAGGTGAACGTGTTGTTTTGCCATTGCCAGTCGGAGTGGGAGCCCTCTGTTAGTATCTGGTCTATGTGTGCTGCTGGTAGGGCTGACCCTGTTTGGTCGATAGATTGATTGGTTGGTTGATGCACGTGCACAACCAAGATTTCAGTGGTGAATGTTTGAAAGCAAAAAAACCTGCACATTTTGTTTTTCAGATTCTTCCGCAGTGCTTCACTATAGCCATAATGACGAAAATCTAACACAATATATGAAAGTGTATGTCATATTATATATATATATCTATTTGATTTCATGACGTAGTAAATTTCCTGGAACATATGTTTATAGATAAAATAAAATATAATAAAATATAAAGGGAAGATCTGTTTTTGGCTTATTTAGTGAATTGAATAGCCAACAAATCAAGACACTTCATCCCGGAGATGACAAAAAAAGGTTGAGATAAAGCAACCTTGACCATGTGTTTGCAGCAGCGCCCATAATGGCTTAAAACAACCAGATATTAAACCTGCAGTAGTCAGTATATTTTTGGCATTATTGGGCAAAAATTCCATAATAACCTTTCAGCATATTGTAATTCAAGTGTTCTTAGAGAAAACTAGACATCTGCACCTCCTCATGGCTCTGTTTTTAGAAAATCTAGCCCGTGACGGGACACTTTGACCAATAACAGGTCATTTCATTGAGAGAGCATTCCTATTGGCTGTGCTCCAATCATGTGACCAGAACTTGGCATTCCTTCACCAGATTTCACAATGGCGGCGGCGTCACAAACTTTCTCATTTTACAGCTAAACCGTGCACTACAAGATGATTCGGAAAACATTTGAGGCGAGAATAGGCATTAACGTAACATAATATTGATTCATATTTGATCAGCGCTGCCTAGTTTGACCGTTTGGTCGGAGTTCGCGAGTGATTGACAGCCGGCTCTCATAAAAATAACTTTTTTTTAATCACATTTGCTCCAATCTCGCCTACTTCAGCTTTAAAGGAATAGATATCTCAGTAGAAACAGCAAAATCTCTACCAGTTGACAAATCTCTATTGTCTCATGGTACTGTATGTATCGCCCAACAGCCCTAGATACTAGGAACCATCCAGTGCTGTCAGTTACTTTAAGAAACTCATGTTATCAGATTCTTGTTGTGCCTGTTGTTGGATGTCTGCAGCTGTGATGGCGACTGGTTCTTGCTCTGGGAGAATGTAGTCTGCTTTCAGATCTGTTATCCATTGATCACTGGTGTTATTTGATGATTGTTTCTCCCACATGCTCTATCAGTAGTCTTAGGCTCTTGGTGGGTCTGCTCTTGCTACATCACTGCACTGCAGCTGGTATTGCACCGTAGATTGTTTTCTTGTGATCAGAGCATTTATCGTTTGGGCCTTTGATCCTCTGTTGTGTTTTTTTAGTCCGGTTGCCAGCATTGTGAATCTTTTGTTAATCAGTCTCACAGGGCCTCAGTTATGGACATCCAGCTGTATTTCTTCAGTCGCCAGGACCTGTTCTTGATTGTTACACCTTCTTGTTGTCCATGGCGGACACCAGTTGTATCTTGCTCTCCTGATATTGTGGCTGACAAACACATCGTTTGGGTGGGATTATAGTGGTAGTGGCGATTGTCCAGTTGTGATAATAACAGCTTTATTTTTCCCATTTTAGAATGGTCATTAATGTAGAGTTTGATACAGATGATGATCTATCTGCAGTATTTCACTGGGCTTTCTCACATAGTAGCAGTCCAGCAGATTTACCTTTTCTCCCCCGTTGTCTATACATCTTTTTTTCTAATAACTTCTTATATCAGACTGCCCAGGTTCTTCTTTAGCCTCCCTTTCCACTATCTTTCATCCACACTTCATGTCCTTCCCTCCGCATCGGACTTGAGTCTTACACGCAACAGTGGTTTGACAGTTCCTCCAAATAAACTCGCACACAGATTGACGTATGCAATGTTGTATCAGTGATTGGTGGGCATCTCTCTGGAAAGCCTCCCACGACCCCATGTTGCTATTTTTAGCTCCGTTCACAGTGGCAGCAGGGGCACAAGATGTGGCTAGCATATTTCTACCTCCATTTGCCCAGAACAGCCACGAAGGGAGAGAGAGCTGGAGAGAGATTTGACCTAGTGTGACACCCTTCCCCTTATTCTCATCTCACTTGCCATCAATCCCTCTTCCCCTCCATCTGTCCACCGGGTCCTAAAGAAAGATAATGCAGAGACAGGCAAAAGGGTAGAAACAAGAGTCATTTTCTTGCATATCTGAGAGCGAGGTGGGCAAAGCAGAAGTGTGTTTTTAAATCAGCTCTACAACCACTGTTCTTACAGAGAACACAAATGTTCCTGCACCAGTATGTCCCAATACACACCAGTTTGATTCCCAGTTGTGAAGCTTTCCATCTTAATTTCTAACTCACGTTATGCTGGTACAAGCTTGTTCTTCTTTTAGTGCAGATACTAACAGTCTTACATTGTGGGGAAAAGGGAAAAATAACTGTGATTGGTATGTAACAAGAGAATAAATGTTTTTGGTAAAGTGCATTTGGATACTAATAAATTAAATCATAAAATAATTAATGTTCACTAGTGGATAGCCAATTCTCATTTAAATCTGTGATTGGTTTATTGATCCGCTCTCCTTTCGAGTTAACTCAATTATATTCCCTCTTCCCGTTCTCTCCTTCTCCGTTGTTGTTCTGTCTTTGTTTTCCTCCAATCTCTTTCTCTCCGAGTCTAGTCTGAGAGGAACCTGGGAATATATGGAGACATTAATATTAGCCCAATCATACTGAGCTTTTGTTACATGTCTGGGCTGGATGTTCATTGTGTTTGTGCAGGGGGGAACAACTCTCACCATTGTAATATTATATCTATAACCAGAAAAGGAGAGGACACTAGATTTTAATATGTGATTTCTTTTTTTTAGGCATTGGATGGCTGGTGCGGCTTCCACCTAGAGATGAAATCATCTATTTTAGTAATATTTTATGTAGGGCTGACCCAAATGCTTTGAAGCTTCAATCGTTGCCGTTGTAATCGACCTCCAAAGCAGTATTCAAATGATTTTTTTTTTTTTTTATCTAAGTATGTAATACTTAGGGGTGGGAAGAAAATTCGATTCACCTATGTATTGCGATTTTTTCAATTTTTTTTTACTATTTTGAAATCAATTTTTTAACGCCATAATCGATATATTTACTTCATTTGAGTCAATGCAAAGGTAGAAGTTATCGCTTTTATTGTTGTAGTCTGAGTAACGTGACATCCTATCCGTTCCGTATCCGTCAACCAAAACAAACCGCAGCTTGCCGCAACGAGGAAGTACAAAACAACGGAGGGTCCGCGTGGATACAACTTGAACCCTCACATATTAAATCCAAAGTGGTAAACACTACACATACAGCAAAGTATGGAAACACTTTGGGTTTCACACATTACCAGGAAAAGCAGAGCTAGACATCACGGCTAAAGCTGCATGCTAACTCTGTCATGGACAGGAAACAAGCCTGCCGCCACTCGCATCTCCGTGGTCAAATCGGCTGACGCTACAACTGTAGTGCACCCATATAATGACATTTATGGTAAATACAGTCAAATGGAACTGACCATGATGAATAAAGAGAACGCATACCTTTGAATATTCTCACCGAAGCTTCAAAGCCCCAAAAAATTATTAGTATTTGGGACAGCCCTAATTTTATGAGACATAATCTCTCTGACTATATAGTTGAATTGAGATGTATATACAGTGGCAAGAGCTCCTGGAGATCCTTTGGACACGATCCCTGCAGTCAATAGAGTAATACTATACTCTACCTTGTTGCCAACGGGAAAAGAAAACCCCTTGGCAATTTACACACATCCAATAAGCTGCACTAATATAATGCTCTGCTACATTTCCCTTAACAGCAGGGGAGATCAGTCTCTACTGTTGTAATCATAGTGAAATGAGTCTCTCTTAAGTAGCTCAAAGGTACGCTACAAAGGTAGACTGTCTTTGTTTTTCTCTCACTGTCTTATTGTGGCCCTTTACAGAGTCAAATATAACAATAATTACAACTCAATTGCTTTCGGTTGAAGCTACAACCCTACAGCAAGCTTTGCAAAGAACCTAATTACATTTGTTAGTCATCATTTGGTTTTAAATGACAGTGATCCACAATTTAGGATCTTAAACATGTTCATGTTCAGACTCGTGAAGAAGGTTCTTCTCTCTAAAGGGCGGGTTGGCACATTGTTTTAGCACAGTGCTACAGTTTTCCAGAGATGATACATACATCATGTTTTCATTCCAGCTGGAGCTGCCTGCGTGCTTCTCCATCTTAACTTGATTTGGTCACATGGATGCACATTGTGCACTCGGAGGTTGGAAGTCACGTGTTATGGAAAAGCTTGATAAGAGACATTGGCACTTTTTGGGAAAATTTAAAAGATACATTTTAACTGTTACTTGATTTTCATCATTTTAATTGTGAAAGCATAACATCGTTATTTCTAAATATCTTGAATAATTAGTGCATTCCAAATAGGGCTGGGCGATATGGAAAAGATCAAATATTGCAATGTTTTTAACCAAATACCTCAATATTGATATTGAGATGATATCATAGGATTGACTATTGGTGATTTTTGATAAATAATCATCATTAATGTGGATATAATGACTAAGTGGGTAATAGAGCAAATAATAGAGCAGCTAGAACAGTCTAGTAAGTTCAGGAAATTACATAATTTTACTGTAACGCAGCCTTTAAAACCAGTAAAAAAACAACACTTATGCCATATTACGATATCCAAAATCTAAGACGATATCTAGTCTCATATCACGATAATCAATATATTGCCCAGCCCTGATTCCAATATATCAACTGACTGTTTTTTAGCTATGTTTTATAACCTTCATAAATTGCTGAAAAGTTGACTCGTATGCGTATGTGTATGGATATGTGGGTCTCATGTTTGTGTGTCTGTGTCTTTATGAGAGTTCATAAACTTTGTGGCGAATCCCCGGTGACTGACGTTAACTGTAGATCTTGTTGACATATTCAGTCTCGCCTGTCAACAGTAATGGAGAAGAGGACTTTAATCGATATTTGTTGCGTGTGCTCGTGTGTGTCTACGCCTGTTCATGCATGCGTAAAACACAGTAGTGTCTGAGTGAGGCAGATGGGAAGAGAGAATCTGCCCTTCACTTCTGACAAATGTTGAATATATTTAATCAAAGCTGCGTGTGTGTTTGCATGTCTCTATGTGCACACATTAACCCATGGGAGTATGTGCTATACATGTGTCATATGCTTCTTGCTTTTTTTCCTCATGACACCAACTAACAACCGGAGTCACTCTTGAAGTAAATCCCCAGGAGCAGCAGAAGAGCGGCTCGTCACTCACTGTCTCACCTCTGATTCTAGTCGACACCACTCTGGTTGTATCCTCCTGTATCATGCTGTTTGCAGTCAGCTTATTGCTTTATAGGACAGTTTGTGTGTGTGTGTGTTTGTACACATCTGCATGCAGAGGTGCGTGTGCACTTGTTCAGTCATTATAGGCGAGATTGAATATTCAGGTGGTTCCTGTGGCCGGTGTGAGTAACGGCTGAGCAATCAGACCCGTGTGATGACTTTAGTGCTGCATGGGTGAACATTTCACTGCAACTCAACAATGTGAGTTTGTGAGATGAATTCAAAATGTTCACTTAACTGCAAAAATTATAGGTGTCGACATATCCCCGGCAACACACTCACACGCGACTGTATTGCCGCCGCTGATGGCACCATGAATTGCGCATCACTTTCAACCCCCGTCTGCCCTGCCTCAAGGTCCGATTCACAAAAGTCATTGCGATAATGATATCACAGCGCAAACATGCACATAAAGTTTTGCAGCTGAGAGCAATTTGCCCTTTTTTGCATGATTGCAATCATCCATGCAAAGGATACATGTTGCCTTTGCGCCAATAATACAGTAGGCAGAACAACGACAGAGAGAAAAAGAAAAAGACAGCTACAGGTTCTAACCGATGAGGTGCAGAGGCATTCCTCAAAACTTCAGGCATTTAAGATTTAAACGTGACAGACTGAACTTAATATCCCAATCCGTCAGTGCTTTCAAACACTCACCTTCAGACTGTAAAAGCAGATGGCATGATTTGAAGCGGAGGACAAAAGAAAATATTCCATTCAATGCTGCCGTGATCACTGGAAGGTCTGGGCGTGACACCTTTTATAAATGCGCTTCAGTTACCACCAACTCTCTGAAGACGCTAATAATTTCCCTGTAACTGTGTGTGGCTATTAGCGCTGATCTTTGTGAAGTGGACTGTTTTTGCAATGAGGCTCATTTGCATAGAAAGGGGCCAATTTGGGGCAAGATATATTCCTATTACCTCATTTAAATACCTGTAAATAGCACAGGAGCACCGAGACGCTATTTGCTTGGCAGTACAGTTAGGGATGCATTTCACTCTTTGAGGGTGCTTTGAGAATTACTGTACACAGTTTCTTTTTGCCTTATTTGTGCCGCAAAAGCCGTGCAATCCTTTTTGTGATGCCAGCCCCTCAGTTGTCAGTTTATTAGGTACACCAAGCTAAAACCGATGAGGAACAGCGCTGCAGTAAATCTCACCTTCATGAAGGTTTTAATGTTCAGTTTTCATTGAAACTGTGTTTATTCAGCTTGATGATCATTTTGTAGTTTGTGGTGCTATTGTGTGATACTGAGAGGTGTTTCTAATATTTGGTCTCTCCTTATTGATATGGACAAAATATGAATGTAGGATTTATTATAGAGCTGTTGTTTTGGTATGTATTAGTTTTAGCAAGGTGTACCATATACGCTGGCAAGTGTTCAGTATGTATAATATATTACAATCACATATTACAGTCAGCTGTACATATTGATGATACAGATGTGTTATTAAGTAATATTATGTGCTCCTTTGTACTCTAGCAGCAACACATTTTTGGCATTATATAAAATCTAAAAAAAGCTTTTTTATGTGCATCAATAGTGCACTTGAGTGTCAAACCCAGCCCTGGGACTGATAAATGTCGGGGGAGTAAATCCAAAATGCATTAAATATTCATACTGTATACATAGATCTTTAGAAATGGCAAGGGGAAGGTTTTTTTTTTTATATATTCGTACCAGTCTTTTTTTTCCATCTTACATTATTTCGAGTAGTATTTAAAATGTATTGCATTTGCTTCCTTTACTGTTGTATCATCATTACATTACATACATTATACATTACATCGATGACTGAATCGATTATCCAGTGTGGTCACACACCCGTTTGTCTCTCATTTAAGAGCGGAGAGATGCAATCTTGTCTGCCTCACAACGAGTGAAATCTTCCAGTTACTGTTTCACGATACCTTTGTTTATAACTGTGCATTAAAAAGAGGGATGCTGTGTGACTGGCAGTGAGGGCCAAAACAAGAACAGAAGGTAAAGACAAATAAGTGTTGTATCATTATATACTAATCAATTGCTACTCATGCTGGACCTCACAGTGTAAATGATTGCAATCCTTCCCACATGGCATTCAGTCCAGTAGTTTCATCACCTGTTCAAAACAAAAAAGAAGAGAAGGATTAATAACATCAAATTCTAGTTCAATAACATACATTTAGAGCGTCTGTCCAAATTGGGATGAAAGGTGAGATAATTCATAAACAAAAAAAAACACAAATAAAACAAATCCTTTCAGAGCAAGTTTTCTGAAGAGGAGTCTAGTTTCCACATAAATGAACAATATTGAATAAATACATAATCACACACACACACACAGGACATTATTAGTGAAACGCAATACATACAGACTCAAAAGAACCTGATCACTATTAACATTAAAGACGCTGTACTAAAGTAAAGTATGTGTAAAATACATGAGAAAAAGCAAACAGTAGCGGAAATTCATAATGACTAGTACCCCAAAGCCTTTCTCCAATATTCTATAGCATGCTTGTTTTGGTGTTATAGTTTTTGAATTATTAATAAGCTTACCTTGGAAAATAGAAAGTTTGAACAAGTAATGAATGGAATGAAAATGGAGTCAATTAAATAAACTGTGGCATTGTTACACTGATGGGTATAGAGAGAAGTGTATCATCATACTCAATAGTGGTTGAGGAAATTTATATGCTCAAAAGCTTTAACCAACGGGCCTTATTGGCCAATTTGAAAATTTCAGCAAGTTTCCTTGGCAACCAGCTAGGGTGCACTGCTGCTTGGCACACCCTGAGAGTAACTGGCTGATGATATGCAAATTTAAGGAAACAGAAACTAAAGTGAAAAAAAAAGAAAGGCTGAGAGGCAGGATAAATATGTCCTGTAAAACAAAAAAACATTTCCTTCTTTAAAACCTGTAAGTTTACAGTGTGTTTACTGACAGACAGCATTGTGCCGCACCTGTCTGAGGTGGTTGTTAAGATGCAGGATAGTGCTCCACGTCGTGATGCTGTGGTCCTACACAAGGGGATGCAGATAAATAAAGTGTACGTTTAAAATGCAGTGTGTGTAAGAGAGGCTGAGGCAGACAGAGAGTTTGGCTTAGAGAACCTGGCAGGGAAGGCTGCTGAAGAATATTGTTGGTATCTAAGTACTGTACATGTGTGTGTGTGTGTGTGTGTGTGTGTGTGTGTGTGTGTGTTGTGCACAGTGCATTTTGTGTTCATTTTGGTAGTCACGAAGTTCTCCTATTTTTCTCTAATATTCCAATAGTGCCTCAAGTCTGTAAACAGTTTCCATTTAGTAGGGGTGTCACGATTCTCCAAATCCACGATTCAATTTGACTTTCAATTTTAAGGTCATGATTACATTTAAAAATGACACTGTTAGACTGTGGAGCCTTGATTCATAAAGATCAACAGATCATCGGTTTTACGCCCTGACAACTGTCATTTACACTTTTAAATTCTTCTTTAAACAGAGAACTGAACTCCTTTTTTATTTAGAAATTGTTTTTAAAAGATTAGACTGCAACAGTCTACCATATAAAAAGCTGCATCTTTTCAATATCAGTATCTGTGTGACCCACCTCAGTACATAATGATTACAAAAACATAACATAAATCAGTCTGCGGGGCATTACAAGTGTGCTGTAATCTAAAAAAGTACAGTTTTGTTGTTGTTACTGTCACGCTTGTTTCTCTCCTCTCTTTTTATCCTCTCTCGTTTGATCCACTGTGTGTCACCAAAGGCGGAGGCAGAGCTTTGGATGGTCTGTGCACTCAGCAGTCAGCTAGCGTGTTGCTATCAATATCAGCTGCTCTAATTCAACAATGTTGAGCTGAAAAATTGTGCATGTATGCTGACATTCAACCGTGGTGTTGCTCTGTCGGGAGATGCAGTGACTTAATATAAAACGTGAAAGAGTAGAAGAGCTGTGTAAGAAAAAGTAACTAACTGACTAAAGTCCGCTAGCCGCTAGGATAATTCATGCAGTGTAAAATGCCCTGAGTATCGTAGCGACAGGGACAGACTGCATTTGTCATCATAACTGCCTGGTCCTGAGTGCTGGGCTGAGTAGTTTAAGTTTGCTGTTTTATTTTCCAAAATGTAAACGTTACTTTTGTTAGTGTTTGTAATGTAATGTGTCTGGTCAGGACATGGCAGCTTATGTTGGTAATTGTGATTATTGTGCTGGTTTACAATGAGTGAGAAGGCTGTTACATTTCTTGAGCATTTCTTTGTAGGCGCGCGAGTACGCGGAAGTGGAGAGAAAAAAAATAATCGCCGATCCTGCTTTTGATTTCGACGGTCGAGATCGGAAGCTATTTTCGATCGATTTTCGATGTAGACTTGAAATCGTGGCAACCCTGCCATTTAGGGATAGAGCACCTTCTCACCAGTGCTGCTGCAAGAACCTTTTAGTTCCATCTATAGCTGTGGTTCTGTGTGTAACAAGGTAACACCGTATTCCCGTGTAGAAACCTACTAGATTCACCACTCGAGAGTCGCAGGGGTTCAGAGAGGAGAGTTCAATAAACTTTTGCGGTCATCTGGTGCCAGCGAGGGAGAGTTTGCAGTATAAACGAGACCGAATGCTGAATGTGAAGTGGCTGCCAGTGGCCGCTGACCGGAGATTACAACCTGCTAGCTCTTTACACATTCAGGTCCAGGGTCCTCTGCAGATGAAAGATAAGGTTCCTCTGAGTCTAAGCATTTAAAGCTGCTCAATTTGAAGCTAAAACTACGGATCCATAATCTCTCCCCCTCTTCCTGGCTCACAGTGTCACTAATACACTCCCTCGGTTTCCCTTTCTGGTCTCTCTCTCTCTCTCTCTCTCTAACTCTCTCTCTTTCTCTCCTTTTGTTCTTCCTCACTTTCTCAAAATGCACCCTCCTCCTAAACTGTTAAGACCTTCAACTAACCTGCTACTTCATTATATGCCACGTTTGCACATGAAGAGTTGACACTCTTATAAGATCCACATATCCCATCCCCATATGGATCCTTGTTGTACATTTTTCTGGAACTACAACAGTTTTTGCTGTCTTGAAGATGTGTTATTGAATTGATTATTGAAGATAATAATGTATTTGTTGTTCATTATACACTATTTAGCAAGATGAAATAGGCATTTAAACACCCTTTTTTTTAATCACTGAGAATCATGTACTGCTGCTACGTAAAGCAAGATTACCCACACACACACCTTAACTTTCCGATCGGCTCTCCTTGACAACATGCCATTTCAACACAAATTAAACTCAACTATTCGTATCAAATGGACAGCATGAATCACGCACCATTGTCCATAATTAGGGAAAGTCCAACCTCAGCGTTTTCTGTGTGAATAGAGTGTGTAGTGTGTGTTCACACGGTGTCTTTCAAGGTGTCTGAATCTTGATGGTAGCTCATTAATCTGAGTTAATTGAATCAATGCTGTTTTCCTCTCCTTGTCTCGGGGGCATAGTGTGGTAATACTGTAGTTCAGATGTAAACCCTTGGGCGGTGTGTTCATTTGATGCTATGGGATTTATAGATCGACTCAAAAGTCCACTGTGTATAGCACGGAATTGGTGCACATGTCCTGGAGGATTTCAATGTCCTGGACAAATGGGAGAAATTCTGGTCAAATATGATCTGTGTTTATTGATCTTAAAAACAATTGATAGGCAGGCTGCTGTATAGGCTACACACAACTGCATCAGCTTGTAAAGGTCTGCTTGTTTGCAAGCCCCCAGGAAGAGCGGCAGACTTTGAGGCATATTTTCGTAGTTGCCAAACGGCGGTACTACAACTTACGTGTTCGTCACGTAAGTTGTAGTGTTCGTCACGTCTATGGGAAAAAATAGACTCACATTGGGAAACGGACGTCTGTAACTCAGCGGATACTTTTTTTGAGGTGAATCATCTTCCCAGTATGAACGCTTGAATAGCCCTTATCTAAATCATTAGGTACTAAAAGTTGTAAATTGCACTGATAGCTGAATCCAGAGTTATTTCCCTTCCTCCGTTCATGTGAATGAGCCCCAGACCGTTGCTGGACAGAGGGCTGGGAGGCGGGGTAAAAGGAAAACGCTACTGCGTCTGCTCTATGGGCCCAGTGGATGCGGAAGATTGACGGACGATCCAGGTACTTTATCACTCGGCAGTCGAGCCAGCTTCTCCCATCTGGTCGGAGGTTTAGGGTCCCAAGGTGTAGAACAAAGCGCCACAGGAACAGCTTTGTTCCAGCTGCAATTTTTTCATTTAAATAAGTCCTAGCAGCTTTTGCACATATGTATGGAAAGTTTATCCCTTTTCTCGTCTTATTGTGTCTTTTTTGTCCTGATATTTCAGTGTTTTTTATATTTTTCTAGTGGCCTCTTTTTGCTGGGTCCTGATCCCAGTAAGCCTTTGAGTACTCGTTGTCATGTTTTTGGTATGTCTGTCTTTTGTCTGTGCTCTACCTTATTATCAATACGGATGCCATCCTCTATTTTTGCTGCAAAACAAATCTACCTACAGGTACAAATAAAGTCACCTGAACCTGACCCTGATTTTGGCTTCATGCGCCGCGAGCAACTCTCATAGGAATGAATGGGAGCCGGCCTCCAACGCTGTATCCAGTTCTCTTAATACATCCATATTTTGGTCGTGTCTGATTTCTCTCGCTTGTCGCTGTTTGCCGTTATGGTGGTGAGGCAGGCTAAAAAAAAAACGGTAATTACCGGATAACGGAAACCCTGGTGTATAGACCTACAGTTAGTTTCCCATAGCCAGTAAGGCTTAAGATTAAAGAGAGAGGCTTGTTCATAGCACTTAACTGATAATACCCCATATCAAACAGATGTGTGTCAACTGTTGAGCATGAGCTCAGCTGGAGCTGTAGTATGTGATTACCTAAAGGGGTCAGACTGTCTCATTTTACAACAAATGCGCGTGGATGCTGACTGTGATAGACACAAATGGAGACATGCTGTGTTTATATTAGTTTGTCCGTAGCCAGATGTGTCCTCATGACGTGTTCACTTCTAACAGCAGTGTTTCATGGTTGACTGATAGGAAGATGAGAAAAAAGATGGCTGTTGTTTGTTAGAACCATAGGTCTCTGAACATTTTTCCACTGATGCGAGAAGGATACTTACTGAAAAAAAAAGAACAAATAAGAAATAGAAATATGTGACATGTGGGCTACCTAGAAACTGCCAAAGAAAAAAGTTTCTTTTCAGCACTAATGCGTTCATTAACGATTTTATTCACAGCACAAAATATGAAACCATTCCCTGATAAAGCAGAGAAGGATATCTTTAGCTTGATCACTGCTGATGAATATGCTTCTCAATTCATTCTTGTGTGTGCATCGCTGTGACACATATTTATGATGTGAAATTGCATGCCAGGTGCCCGGTATTACAGTGAATGTAATGTGTAGCCTGGTGCCACTGATGTCATGTTTAATATCACCTGGTGTTTGTCTTCTGCTATACTCTGGTGCTCTTCTGACAAGACTGTAAGATGAGCTCTCCCTGGCTTTCAGTTTCTGAAATTTTACATTACATTGTGCATTATTGTAAGCTGTTTTTTTTTTTGCAGCGTTGGCAGGTTGACCATTTGATCACTGAATCTCAATAGAAAACACACCTTTGGACTAAAAGACTTCTTTAAAGCTGTAGAACAGGTAGTGTAGTCAGAAACAGGCTATAAGGTCGTGGATACAGAGCGTTCTAGTTAGATGTTGTTTATCTAACATCTTTGTCAGTATCATATTAAGATAAACATTTTGTAGACAGAAAGAGAAGCAGGGATAAACACACTCAGTAAGGGGGAGGTGTAAAGAGACAGCGAGTGAGTCGTTTACACGTCAGGCGCTAACATGTGCTACCTCTTGCTGCTCATTTATTATAAATCGCTGCTTTGACTGTGCCATGAAATATGGAGGTCTGAAAGATGAAACGGTATTAGTTTACATCGCTGCTGCTGAGTCTACTCCTACAGGATCCTCAGATTAAGACAGAGAAACATGTTGTGCACCTACTATCAGCTTGGAGTCTGGCCAAACAGAAGGAAGCTCAAAGAGCAGAGAGCCAGGGGAGGATACTAGGAGAGGACAGAGGCTGTTCATTTAGTCCATCTGTCAAAGAAACCCAAGCTTGTCAATAGTTTCAAGCACAATGAGCATGCATATGTACCATACAGTAACATCCGGTGGCAGGACACTCTTGTTAAACTCAACCGCTATTTTCTATGGTATGGTCCTATACAAATACATTTGAATTGAATATACAGTATGATCCAGTTTACAAGGGAACAAACACATGTTAGCTATACTGGTGATCTGTGTGATCTCTTTAGGGCATTGGTTAGGAGGACTCTTAGCTCTTCCCACATCCAGCAGGAGACTCAGCACTGTTAATTAGTGCATATGTCATCTGGGCAGCGACAGCCAGAGGTCTTGGGAGATGGAGACAGGGCTGGGTGAGAGTCATTACACTCCATCATCTCAGCACTCCTCTCTTCTTCTTTCACTTCACTTCACCACTTCGCCTCACTCTCCTTTCTCTCCTCTGTCGATGCATCACTTCTTGCTAAAAGGCAACAACAATGCCCCGTCTCTTTCTATTGTGACTGGATGCCATCTGCGCCTTTGGAGATACTATAGTCATGTCCTGCTCCATGCATCATCCTTGCTGGCATAATCACGAACAAACACACACCAACAATACATCTTAATTAGTAAGGCACTTTTGGGCCGTGAATTCAGATGCAGAATAATGTAATGTGTGTTTTGTTGCCACTTAGTTGACCTGTTTGCATTTACTTGAACTTGTCTTCACGCTGGCTTGTATTTGTTTTTTATTTCCCATTCATACAAAACCACTCCACCCACAGCCTGAAAGGGTTGGTAGTGTTGTTCAAATCATTTTTTTGTTAATTTTGTTGAAATTCTCATTACATCCTGACAGCAATCAATTTATCAAATGCTCTGAAAAAAAGGAGCTGGATAGTAATAAGCCCGTTCAATCATTTCATTCGGCCTGAATTTAATGATTGGACAGCCTGTCTGCCTGTCTACCTAGCTGCCTCTCTGTACGCACTCTGCCTCACCGGAGTCGTATAGCTTGTTTACATTCATAATGATAGTTTTGGGGGAGTGGCTTTGGAGGAAGACCAGATGGGACGGGCTGTTAGTGTTGCCGACTTGGTGACTTTCTCACTAGATTTAGGGACTTTTGGAGCTAGTGCTGTTAGCTGCACTCGGTTGGATCATTTTTAAAATCTGGTGTACTATTGCTAGTTTCTCAGCATTACTGACCTTACCTTTAACTTGTTTAAAGGGGACATATTATGTGCTTTTTCCCTTTCCTTTAGTGCGCTGTATAGTTTTCTGTGCATGCAAAAGGTCTGCAAAGTTACAAAGCCCAAAGTCCACGCCAAAGGGAGTTACTCTCCCCCACAGGAACACTGCTCCTGATCTGCCTGAAACACCTTGCTTAGGGTCCCACCTTTTCTTCCGTGACGTTGTGATGCCACCAAGTAACACATTTGCATTAGTGTAGCTCCTCGCATCTTTTTTGATACATACCTGCAAAGTCAACTGGGTAGGTAGGCACAGAGTTGCCCCATGCTTTTGTTCTTGTGTCAACAGACTGTAGAATTAATATATTTGTGGTTCTTAGAGATCCGTGGTTCTCTTCAAACCTTGTTAGCTTTACCCTCCAAATACCCAATGATCAGTCGAGCTTTAGGCCATCTAATAAAGTGATCTTCCTTCACGCTTCCTTTGTTCATTGTCACAAGTGTGACCTACAGTTTGTCTCTCATCTCCTCCCTCAAGCCCATACGCTCCTGTCCAATCATCCATTCACTTATGTCTCTAATTTAAGCAGACACAAGATCAAGGCTTGGCCCCAGATTATAAAGAGTGTGAAGACGAGAGGGACGAGAATGTTATTCCCCTGGGTGTCTGATCTCAACCAGTGTGTGAATGAGTTTGACATGGCGGGGCATTGATAAACACACAAGGCAACACTGTCTGCACATGTAAACAAACAGGAACACTGCCAACACGTGCAGTTTGGCAGAAGAACGTGATTCAGCATCTCTTATGAAAAAGTGCCGTGCTCAAGTGTGGTGACCATCCGCGTCTCTGCAGTGTAGTGAAGCACCTCACTTGACTCTCTCTCCACTGAAACATATGCCTGCTGCAGTATCTCTTTCTACTCTAATATACTCTTATCTTGAAATAAAAAAGCCCCTCCAGCTCTCCTTAGCTGTTATTTTTTCATCCCCTTCCAAGATCATTTTAGTGTTACAGTAGCAAGGCTGTATGGCTCTGATGCCTTCATGGACTGTGCAGAATTTAAGCTGGTTCTAGTCATTATAGATTTCTAGATTAAAAACGGCTAAATTTCAAAAATGTAAAAAGACATTTAACCATAGCAAACCATTAAAGTGTATATATGGTCCATTTTATAGAATCTAGTCCTGCTAGAAACAACTATTTTCATTGTTGATTGATCTGCTGATTATTTGCCTGATTAATTGATTGATTATTTATTCTATGAAACATGAAATGTAGAAAAAAAAACACCCTTACCAGTTTCAAATGTCTTGTTTTGTCTGACCAACAGTCCAAAGATATATAAAATATTTATATATAAATAGTTAACGATGAATTTTCTCTCAATCAACTAATTGATTAATCAATTAATATTTCAGCAGCTTTAAAATAATCTGTCCGTAGTATGTGTGCATACATACTGTAATATGATAAATGATTAACACAGGACAACATTCAGAATGAGAACCAGCTCTTACAACGAGGTGTATATACATATACAACATCTCAGTAGGACTGTCCCGAATACCATTTTTTGGGCTTCGAAGCTTCGTGAGAAATATTCGAAGGTATTCGAAGCTTTGGGACAGTGCCGCTGCTGCACTTCCGTACACACACGCACCTTTACACATAACAAACAGCGATATCCGTCGGAGAATAACTAATAATAATTAATGTTGAATATGAATAATGAATAATATTGTGGTATTATTCCTTATTTCATGGGCTATTTGGGGATTTATACATTATTATTACATACTTATATAAAGAAAAAAACAACAAAAAAACAAAGCATTCGAATACTGATTTGGAGGTTGATTACCATGGCAACAGTCAAAGCTTCGAAGCATTCGGGTCGGCTTTACATCTCAGCATTTACCTGATTCTCCCTTTGTGTCAGTTTTCTTGCTGTGGCGTAGTTACACTCTGTAAACACAAGGTCAAGATCAGAGCTTTATAGTAGAAGAATGTAGTTACACATGGTTGAACACGGCACGCTAGAGAGGATGATCACTCATTTCAGGGGGGATTTACCCAGTTTGACACACATGCACGAGTATTCACTCACATGCACTTAATTTGTTTTCAGGCAGCAAGCTGCCACCACTGCACCTGTCACCAAGAAATGTTGTGTAATTTTGCAAAAGGGTGCAACTCCGCTACTTGCTCCCTGTGACATGATTAAGCTATGCTAATTAATATATAAACATTGTTTAATGGCCCAAACCAGATAATCAAGCTTTGAAGCTGATGTTGCTAATGTTGGTAAAGAAGTTTATACAGTAATTCAGGTAATTCATGGCAGACATTTCGACTTGTCAAAACAGGAAAAGCACTGATGGAATTGATAACATTAATGATGGCTGGAGTCCATTTCGGTGGGCCAGTTCCAGCTCTGGTATTGTGCATGCTCAATCACTGGTATGACTTACTGGGACTCTTAATTGAATGGAGCCATTGTTAAGGTTATTATCAAACCTGTGCTTTTCCTGTTTGACAAGTCGAAATATCTGCATTTACACACTTCTCAAAGTCATTGTTTTTTTTTAATTTTGATACTTTTACGTGTCTTAAAAAAGGCTGTTGCTAACAAGAGGCTAAATGAGATTACAAAACATCATCACGCCGACTTGTCTCTCTTTCTCTCTGATTCAGTCACTCCATTTGTTTGTCTTCTTTCTCCTGCACTCACGCTCTTTCTTTCTCTGTCACGCTTTGAATGTTACATCCAGTCTGGCTGGCCCTGCATTGCAGTTCAAAGGCACGACTCAAGAAAAAAAGAGAGATTCATTGATAGCCTTTATTTAGACCTCTGGGACACTTTGAGGGAAGACCCTTGTTTTCAATGGCACCAAGGAACCACAGCAAAATCGTAAAAGACCTGTCCGTTTACTCGAATGTGATTGTCTGTGTGTGTGTTTGTGTGTGGCGCACAGCAGCAAAATAAAAAAGAAATGGAGAACACAGAGACAAGTAGAGCAGAGACAAGATCTACACCTTTTTATTAGAGCGACAGGACCTGTGGCAGGTCAACTGAGCACAGATCTACTCTTTATTAACAACACCCTCCATAATAACATTCACTATTAAACCTTCAAAACTGTAGACTTCATTCTGGATTCATTGTCCACTTGATTCAGCAGATTTTATTCTGTTTATTTAGGAATTTATACAGTCAATCTGCAGTAGGGAAAGACTCCTTCCAACCTCATTAGTGTTGTTACATAAGTACTCTAAATTATTTTGTACTTGTCCTTCTTTTATTTTTCTATTTAATTAGTATGAATTATGATACTAGCTATCAGAACTCCACTAACAATCTTCTTCACTGCCCCCATGTGCATTTGATTTATTCCTTCCTCTGTTCTTCTCATCATTATTTGTCACTCTTGGCTTGAACAGTGGAGTCTACTTTGTTTTGGCTCGAATCCATATTCGTTTTTTAAAGATTTATGACTATGGTTTGCAGTTTGTTGTTCTAGATATTAGAAAACCTTTGATCAATGTGTATTGAATCAATAATTTTAAGACAAGGCCAAAATAATGTCCAATTTCCAGACAGCATTGGCTAATCTCAGTGTACAGCCTATGCCTGATGCACTGAACCTATACAGTACATACAGACTTTATTCACACTACCCGTATACTCAGATTGTATTAGTGAGTGGAAGTGGGTGCAAGGACTGGGACCACACCTGTGACACCTCGGATAGAGGCATTTCTGTGGTCAGTGGAGTTAGTTTCATGCTGTAGGTGCTGTAAATAAGTGAAATAGAAATCCAGACATTGATTTTAAATGTATCGTTGGTCCAGTTTGATCTGGAATGACGTTCAACCGTACAGCATGTAATGTCGAGCTATAAAAAATTCAGCCAGTGTAGAAACGTAAACCAAGCTGACTGATCATTTGAAGACAAGGCCCAAGCTCTGTAGGATAGAGAAGATGAGTGGACGGGGCCTTCTTATCTCTAGCAAGTCAGTGAGCTTTGAAAATGTTGACAACCTAAGCCTTGTACTACTGTATGTTTTTAATTTTCAGTGGTAGCAGAGACAAACGGTCCTGCCGCTGTATATTTAATAAATCATTTCACATACGTTGTTTCAGATCTTTATGGATGTTACAAACTTGACTCAGTCTTGTAACAAAAAAGGAGTGCACACACACACAGCAAAGTTTCAAAAGCCAAATTAATTTAAGTCATAAGAAAATGGGATGGGGTGAGGAGGTATGGAAGGAGTCAGTGGTGTAAGGCATGTATGCAGTAGGCGATTTGAGGGGGGACGCCATCCCCCTTGTTAGCAAAATGATCAAAATGCATCCCGCTTGTTAACCTGTCACCCCCCTCTCCATCCCCTAGTAGCAGAGAGAGTGTGCAGGGGCAGAAGGGTTGCTTAGTTGAATATGTTAGTTTAGTCTACCTGACTCATTGATCCTTATCTGTCTGAGGTGTGTGCAAGTTGGTAGTCCCCACCAGGCGCAACTGCGCCGCGTTCCGGGTGCGATGTGTCCGCCGGAGCTGATCGTGGCCACTCTAGACATTGCTCGTGATTCCACCAGAAGTGCTGCAGTGTGTCCCAGAAGCGGCTGGGTATTGATAAATGTGTATATATTAGGGATGCTGATTTTGAATTTTGTTTTTACCCACCCTCGTTAACCGATTATTAACTGTTAACCGACAAGATTGGTGCGTCTCATGCAGCGGTGCGCCAGTTGCAGTGTATGAGCACAACAGACAACTGAGTCCCCAGTTCATTAATCGGTTAAAATTCTTAATGTGGGTTAACAGTTAAAAGGTTCACTATTAACATCCCTAGTATATATATAAATGTGATGTGTATTGATAAATCCATGGCGCTGTCCGTGGTGCTGAAGTAGCAGATGGATTTGTAATTGCGATTTGAAACATCATATTTTACTGTTGGACCGTTGCAGATGGTGACTGGTGATGGGGGAGGTGGGGTTGGTATTCATACCTGTGTACAAACAATACATTTATATCAGGCTTAGAAAGTAGATAAAGCAGTTTGGCGCTGGAGAAGTTTACACCTTGCATTGTGTAGCACATGTTCTTCATCCAGAAGAAGTAGCCTCATACAAACCATACAGTACATTTATAACTAGGGGTTAATTGAGTCTAAGAAAACTGGCATGAATGCTGAATCAATCAAGTATAATTTTGCAATGTGACTACCTCCTCTTGATTTTAAAATGATAGATGAGCTGGTCCTAAACACGGTAATTACAGTCATTGGTTGTAGTATTAAGCGCCAACGTAGTTCTTTATGAAACTGTAATTAGGGGTTATGCCCTTAAATGAAAGTTTTACTGCTGATGCGTCACTGATAACCAAAACAGTGTCAGCGCTGTACAAACAGGTGGGAAGAGGTGCTGGAGAGGTGCTGGAGACGTGATGCAGTGGACGGGTGCACAGCATGCTTTATGAGGTGGGAGGTGTCAGTATGCATTCTAATGTCAGTTGTGTCTTTTTTATGTGGATTCAAGCAAACTCGACTTACACACAAGCGGACAAAGAGACACAGTCACACAGATTAACAAGAACAAGCGATGCACACAGACACAAAGAACCACAATTACACAAATATACTTCTTTGTGCTGCCACCTTGAGAACTAAAATCAAGGTTATTTTGCACAACGGAGCGACTACAAAACGTGGCTGATAAGAAAAAATGGAAAGTCACCCCTTTAGAGTTTGGCCACTCTCCCAGTTTTAGATGTGTGCTTTGAAAATGCTGTGCACACGTATGATGACAAAGGATGACAGTTAAAGGACCCAAACCATACTGTATACTAGAGGAGATGAAAATATATTTCAAAAAACAATAAATAAGTAAATAAATGAATAATAAGATGTCTCTCCTACGCTGATAAACAGGACCTGACTCACTCTGTGTAACTGAAGAAGAAGAAGCAATTCAATTAAACCAGATCATTTGACCGACTGGTTCTTTTCTAAAAGTAAATAAAACCTAACGGCACCTGATACTCTGACCAAATTTTGTTTGAGTATGATTTTAACCAACTTGAGAAGCTTTACAGCAAACATGCCTTCAAAATGACCTTTTGCCTCATCATCAGTCAATGACTCCCTTTACAGCTGGCATTAAAATGTGTCTCGTATCCAAGTTGAATCTAGATATGATTAAACCTGATAACATTTACACCCGGTATTAATATGTGTCTCAAGTGTCTCGGGCTGTCCCGAATACCATTTTTTTGGGCTTCGAAGCTTCGATGAGAAATATTCAAAGGTATTCGGAGCTTAATGGCGCAGCGCAGCGGGCTGACATGTTCTTCTGTCTGTCCCCATCTCCCCCGTTTCAGTGCCCGGGACAGTGCCGCTGCCGCACTACTGTACTCACACGCACCTCTACACGCAACAAACAGCGATATCTGTCTGGGAATAACTATAATGATATATATAATTACTGTTGAATATGAATAATGAATATTGTTGTATTCCATGGGCTATTTTGGGATTTATACTTTATTATTACATAGTTATATATATATACACTCACCGGCCACTTTATTAGGCACACCTGTTCAAATGCTTGTTAACACAAATAGTTAATCAGCCAATCACATGGCAGCAACTCAACGCATTTAGGCATCTAGACGTGGTGAAGACGACTTGCTGAAGTTCAAACCGAGCATCAGAATGGGGAAGAAAGGGGATTTAAGTGACTTTGAACGTGGCATGGTTGTTGGTGCCAGACGGGCTGGTCTGATTATTTAAAAAACTGATGATCTACTGGGATTTTCACGCACAACCATCTCTAGGGTTTACAGAGAATGGTCCGAACAAGAGAAAATATCCAGTGAGCGGCAGTTGTGTGGACGGAAATGCTTTGTTGATGTCAGAGGTTAGAGGAGAATGGGCAGAGTGGTTCGAGATGATAGAAAGGCAACAGTAACTCAAATAACCACTTGTTACAACCAAGGTATGCAGAATACCATCTCTGAACGCACAACACGTCCAACCTTGAAGCAGATGGGCTACAGCAGCAGAACACCACCCGGTACTAGCACCGGACACTTTATTAGGTACACCTTGTACCTAATAAAGTGTCCGGTGAGTGTATATATATGTAAATATATTTTTTTAAAAAACCTGAAGGATTCTAATACTGATTTGGAGGTTGATTGCCATAGCAACAGTCGAAGCTTCGTAGCATTCTGGTCAGCCCTACCAGTGTCCACATTGAGATCCGATTGAGATCCGATGGCTCTGTCTGAAGGGCTGAGAAGCTGAGCACAGACAGACAGCGGTGGCGGTGATCTCTCTGGTCACGGGGGTCCAGTCACCAGAGGAGCGCCGGAAATGTTGAGCATGTTGAGCCCTGCTCCCCCGCCACACACAGTCCGAAAAATGGCACTCGGTACAGCTCTATGCATATATCATGCATATAGCTGCTGTATGTGGATTGAAAATGCCATTGCATTTGTTCAATGTGGTCACAATGTGTCCCTGAACACCTCTGGAGATCGGATTACAATCCGTCCTCAGTGCATTTTGGGTGCATATACACCTGTACTTTCATGTGGTCAAGCACTATCCGATGGCAATCCGATCACCCATAAGGCTTTTTAATGTCAGGTGTAAAAGGGGTGGGATTCATCATCACAGACAAAAGTAGAAGCAGAGCAGCAAATGTTTATGGAAACAGACGTTTTTATTTCTTTCTTTCAATTTTTTCAGATTTACAGTAAATGTAGTGTGCACACCTTCTGCTCAGTGTTATGCCCCAGACTGACAAATCCTGGCGATAATAGCTTCTGTTCATAGCCGCTATTAAAGGAGAGTTGATGATTCACCTCAAGGTGCTTTTTAACATTTTTATTAATTTACTTTTTATTGGGGGAACATTACGAAGCATACAAATCACCGAGCATATATATTTTCTTTTTTTAATCTGTCACAGCATACTCTCCACACTCTCCTGATTATTTTTGTATGTGCAGTATGTGAAGTATGTGCTTTTGTAATTAATCACTCTTGAGAGTGACTTTGCTAGCTCTGAATGTTTTTGATAGAGTTTAATTTCTTGCAAAAGGCTAATAATGTACAAGGACATTTTATCACAAGTTAGCTGTTGTTGTTTTTCCTGGGTATTGCCATGGCTTTTGTTTTTGAGGTGAACTTTTTAAGGGTCGACCTCTAGCAATTTGCTCGTGACGAACACAGTGAGAAATTAGTTCTGGTTAAGGATGGAAGCCTTGTTGTTAAAAAACACATCTGAACCAGATAATCAGTATTGAATAAATATTCTTCTTTGAAGTTAGATATGTGAATTTGTTCTTGTGTGTTCATTTATTGCTGTGAGCGAGTAGGTGGTGAAATCTCCCTGTTTTCGACAACACTGTCCCAAGTGGCCTTCTTAATCTTAAGCCTTTAGTCTCTCCAAACCTCCACCGTCTCTCACTGTAATGAAAAAGACGGCCTATCTCAAGTGAAGATGCAGCTTTTCAAAGCTATATTTGATGTTAGTTTTGTGACATTTTGGGAAAAACATCTTCCTATCGCTTGTGTTGCCCAGGTTTTCAAGTAGACCGTGAAAGCTGAGAGTTGGAGTTTGGATATGTTGCTGCCCATGGCATCTTCCTATCGCCCGTGGCAACACAGATTTAAACCCCTGTATTTTTGTGCATTATCCTGAACAGTGTTTTGGTGAATCGATGCCTCTACTTTGATGGGAAAAAAATTGCCACCATCAATGTAAACATTACTCTAACTAAAATGGTAGCGTTGAAAGGCAAACAGTTGGCTTTTATATTAAAACAACACCGGCAAAACTAGAAAACTGACTATTTGAGAAACTAGTCTGTTATCATCAGAAGCCTAATGATACTGATGTCCAAAAGAAGAACTCCTCCTGGTCAGAGCACAGGTTTGAGCACAGCTCAAGCTGTAGATTGATCTTATTTTGTCTTGTCAAAATGATTGGAGGGAAGGTTTGTGGCTGAAAGGGTTATAATATTGAGCTGCTTGCCAGTTTTTGTAGAATTTCCACTTTAACCAACTCAGAAAGAGAATTATCCCAATCAGATACTTATCAACAGTCAGTGAATGCCTGTATGATAACATGACATGCTGGCTCTATAAACTCCATCATTATCTACTACCTGTCTGAAGGAGGAAACCATGGATCATTTGCCGCCTTTTTTATCAATAACATCGATCATATAAAGGGTAATAGCGCTTCTATTTTTGCAATTTCCTTTCCCCTGAATTGCTTTAGGCTGATACCACTGTATTGATATCGTATAGATCGTATAGATACCATGCTTAACAAGAGTTGTTCACCTCGTCCTCATTATTCCTATAAAACTGTTAAGAGAGGTAACTAATCTGCACTCTACTCTGCAATAAAAGCTCACCTTCTTCTGGTTGTGTACCAGACATTATGCAGAAGGAACGCTGTCTAGATTTCACAGAAAAACTCTGACAAATTTCCAAACTTGACTTCATTTAAAAAAAACAAAAAAAGTCTCAAGAAAGAGAGATTTTTTTCAATAACAGCAATGATATTTCTGACTCGGGTGCACTCCATTCTGCACTGCTATTAGTTCAGTTCAGTGCATTGTTTGACACTACTGAGCACATCATCCTGTGTCCTACAGGACAAGACAGAAGCCTGGTGTTTCTTGGACATGCCTTCGACTAGTTTCCCCCCGTGTGACCAGCAGGACATTGTTGTTTTGTGAATGATTTAACTTCATCAAATGCTAATGATTTCTAGGACCTTTCTGTTTTCTCTGTACATGCTACTTTGGGAACATATTTGATCATCAGGACATCTCTTTTCATACGTATGACAGATATGCAGATGATGCGTAGATACTATTCAAATCCAATGACGTCAATAAGCTGATTAATACACAACGGCGTATGTACTGAAAGACTGGATGTCCCATGATATTTGCCACTTCTTTTCCCCTTCACCAGTGGCCGACTTAGGCTGTCTGAGGGGCAGGGGCGAAAAAAGTAAAAGGGGCACCAGCGTGCAGGAACTTTTCTAGCATATAGGGCAGCCTATATGGCACTTCATCATGTTTTTTTCTACTGGAAGGGCACCCTAGAGGGCACTTTATCACATTTTCTCCACTGAAAGGGCACCCTGGAGGGTGCTTTGTCTTGTTTTATCAACCACAGGGGCATCCAAGAGGGCACTTTATCTGGTTTTCTCCACTAGAGGGGCACCCTGGGGGGCACTTTGTCTTGTTTTCTCCACTAGAGGGGCACCCTAAATGGCACTTTATCATGTTTTATCAACCACGGGAGCATCCAAGAGGGCACTTCATCACATTTTCTCCACTGAAAGGGCACCCTGGAGGGTGCTTTGTCTTGTTTTATCAACCACGGGGGCATCCAAGAGGGCACTTTATCTGGTTTTCTCCACTAGAGGGGCACCCTAAATGGCACTTTATCATGTTTTATCAACCACGGGAGCATCCAAGAGGGCACTTTATCTTGATTGCTCCACTGGAAGGGCACCATAGAAATAGAAGGCACTTTATCATGTTTTATCAATCACAGGGCTGTCCAAGAGGGCACTTTGTCTTGTTTTCTCCACTGGAAGGGCATCCTTCACCCTAACATTATGTGTGCCTTAGTGTGTCTAGGTAGTTTTTAATAATTGCTCAAACTCAGAGTAACATACAGTGCAAAGACATTTGTTCAGTTTTTTTGTTTAGGAAAAAATCGAAAGTCAATTATTTCTCATAGTAAAAATGTTAGAATTCGGCATGTTGTTATGTCTTTGGCCCTAAACAGCTACAGTAACGCTTTTTCTTTTTTACCAGGCTACGATTTTTAAATGGCTGCACTGATGTTTCAGTCAGAGCTGCCTGTGTGCACCTCATCTGGGCATCTGCATGTGATTATTAGTTGCGCTCTATTGCTGTGATAAGATGTGATTTCTCAACAGTTGTGTCTGAGTGTCAGAAACACAGTGATGCTGAACAGGATGGAGTTGAGGTGCTGAATCAATATTGCAGGCAGTAGTGATTGATTTATTACTCTCTCTCTCTCTCTCTCTCTCTTTCTCTCTCTCTCTCTTTCTCTTTCTCTTTCACCCTCTCGCTCCTCTCTCTTTCTCAGGCTCCACAACGTGGTAGCTTGAGGGAAGTGCTCTGCTTTGCCACAATAACCATATACTGTAGTCCTTCACACTCTGGACAGAGTGGAAAACTGGGTAGTAATTTATTTCAAGTGTTGAATTTAGCATGAGATATCCAGTACGTGCGGTTCAGTTAACAGCTAACCAACCTTTATCTCATGTCTTAATATCAGTGTAATTTATGGAAAAGAGAGTGCCATTAAGGTTATATCTCAGTCTATGTATTACATATACAGCGGTTTATTAGAGTGCGGAAGTTAACCGAGTTGATTGTATTTTTCCTGTTTTTCCCACGGGCGTCCATACAGTACCTGTGAACTGTTTCATTTATGACTGGAGACTGAGCTACTGCAGCTATTTGTGTAGCAGTTATATTGCTCAGCTTAATTTTCAGAGCATGAATAATGCACACTCACACATAGATCTGAATTTATGCTGCTGAAAAATGGGTGTCAGAAGAGTGTTTCTGTGAGAGCTTTTGCTTATATTAAGGTTTTGTTTACTTTAGTATGGTAACTAGCACTGGCTTTCAGGATGACCTTTTGTGAAAAATAATGGATAATGGTGAAATGCTACCATACCTATATGAATTGCTTATTATAATAAAAGGCCTAGCTTCTCCCCCCGGGCATGACATTGGAAGTTCAATAAATTCCTCTGTAATGAAAGAAGTCCTATTTAATATTCTAGCACATTATTCAGCACCTAAATGTTATATTTAAGTGACTCTGTAAAATATCACTCTTCAATCTCTTGGTTTTTACTTAAGTGAAGTGCAATATGTGATATTTAGAAAAATGACTCGTGCTTAACCTCCTCCCCTCTTGTGCTCTTGTCTCTTGCAGAAATGTATGAAATTCAATGTGGATGCTCCTATCTGGCGGTCCAAACAGCGGATCCTGTGCACACTCAACCAGAGCCTGAAGGATGTACTCAACTATGGCCTATTCCAGCCGGCCTACAACGGCAAGGCTGGCAAGTTTCTGGATGAGGAGAGACAGCTAAGGGAATACCCCTTCCCATCCATCGCTCCCGTACCTTACCTGGAGGTAGGTATGGATCATGTGTATGTATGAGGCTTTAAGCAGGAGAGAGCAAGAGGTGGAAAAAGAAGTGGTACTGTACATGCCACCACACCATACATAATCGTTCTGCATGTACCCTATCATCCTCCAAACACAATGCAAGAACACAATGCAGCACCAGCACCACACTGCGTGCAGACACTAGAGTTATCGTCTTCAAAAAAGGCAAGCGTTTGCATTAATTTTGGATTTATTGTATTAATATTTAGCAGTATTTCTTCCACACACACCAAGAGACTGACGTTAACAACAGCTGAGCACCAGACTCTAGCACTAGCAAGCGAGGTTAATAGCATGAGTATATATATATATGTTGGTTAGTAGTCCAGCCTTGGAAAAAGAGAAGGAGACTGAACAGACATACAAGTAATGTAGGAGTGAACTTCCTTAAATCATGTCAGATTACAAGGCGTGTAACAATACATCGATCTGGAATGATACATCTGAATATATATATATAATATATCTGGAACGAACAAAAATCCAATATCATCGATGAATATTGAAAATACCGATACATGTCATCATCTTTAAGATGCACCTTTATTTTGAAATTCTCACTTTATAGTTATTAAAAAGAATAGACTGTTTTTCATTCAAATGTGTGAAAGAGCCCAGCAATAAAATTGTTAAATCCTATTTTAATTACTTTTTGTGAGCGGATACTATATAAATGTCACTGATTGTGTTAACTGGGCATTTGATATCGTCTCATATTGATCGTATTGTGATGAAACTTGTGATTTACACCCCTACAAATTATTATATAACGAGGAGAGTGTATATGCAGCCCCCCCCGTATTCAACAACTTCTCAAATTGACATTTGAGGGCCACTGTAGTGGTGCCTCAGCTAATTTTCTTCATATAAACTAGGGATGTAAGAAAATATTCAATATTATGTTTTGTGATACTGTATCGATTCTCTAAAACACTGTATTAGGGATGTGACGGTGAGGAAAATTTCCCACCAGTTAATAAACTTGTGACAACACCGCTGTAACAGATTACATCGGACATTTTTATAAGAAAATATGACGGTCAGTATGTGTAGCGCGCTTTCTTTGATCTTTACCGTCGGGTGGCGGTGTGTCTGACCTCTCCGGTCGAGCTTTCGCTCCTGCGCCGAGCACACCGGCTGTGCCGATTACCTCATTAACGTTATGGTTCTCTTATAGCATTGGGTTTAAATCTGAAATATTGCCAAATAGGCGCGTTTGCTTTTCGTTGCGACACCAAATTTCTCTCTGCCATCTCTTGGTCTGTCAACTCTCTCTAGTCCCGCGTGTGTGAAATATGACACCTGCTACTCTGAGCTGAGACTCCTTACGAAGCAGATGCATTCACTTTCAGTGTGTAGCGTCCGTCGTCCAACAATGTATTGATAACACGGCGCTGATATGACAAAATTAACTAAATGGGTTTTATTTCTGTAAAAAAAGCAAAACGACGGTGGGAGGTGGTGGGTACGTAATGTAATTGGTGTGTGCCCGACCACCTTGTTGACTACCGCAACGAGACTATACTGTATGTATTTTTAGTTAATAGTTGGTTTATATGCAAAGGATATCTCAGTCAATACTTAATTTCATTTGCAAACAGATGCGCCCTCTCAGTGTACGTGCCCTCTCAAGTAATGCTATGATGTTGGATGTTACAGGGACTGTGAGAAATGCAAATGCAGATCTTACTGTTCTGATTTCATAAAAATAAAAATATCGTTATACTCTACTTTTCCTAAAGTTAGATTTAAAAAATCGCACTATATTGCCTTGCTTACAGTCACGCAATATATTGAATCGTAACCCCTGTATCATAATACGTATCATATCGTCAAATTTTTGCCAATACACAGCCCTGATATAGACTAAACACACAATGCCTGTTGTAGTTTGTCAACCATCTTATAAGCTATTGTTGTGAAGAGTATCTGCTGTAGTCTTTTTGAAGTTGTCTATATATATAGTTGTGTATGCATCACAGGCACACACATGCAGGCTCACACCGCATGTTGGTGTGGTTATGCGCATCATTGTGCATGCAGTTTTTTTTTTTCTGTCATGGTGTGTCAGTCAAATCCAGCAGCAATAATACCACGCTCAATGACAGTGTGTTGTCTGCAGCGGCTGTCATCTCTCGGAGATAATTGTCGTGCTTGTCCATCATGGTTTTTTGATCTGAGAGAAACGCAGGCGTATAAAGACGAGTTGCTTTACAAATGGTGGTGTGAAGACTCCTGGTGGTTTTCTGACTGGCCCCTCTTCGTTTTCACTAGTTTTATGACGTGTCAAGAGATGAAGAGCATAACAGAGATTTATTTTCCAACTTGAGCCTCAGTATAATGTCAATCTCTGATGCTTTGGGAGATACTATTAGTATTAATTGGGGGTTTCAAATTTGTTTTTAACGCCAGTAATTTCTTTAATGCATTAACGCAATTTTCAGGTTGTAGTGGGCTCAGTTTTAAGAGATAGGATGAAGATACTGGCATAATATGAAACTAGAAAAACCTAAGGAATCCATTGGTACCAACCATGTCTACTAGTTCATCGGGAAGGAGGCTAAATAACGCTCCAAGCTTACACTAAATTTTGGCGAGGAAAAACTGGCATAGCCATTTTCAAAGGCGTCCCTCGACCTCTCATTTAATTGCCGTCTGCCAGTGGGGAGTAACCTGTCCCGCCAGATGGTTTGTTACACAGAACCATCTGAGAAGCCGTCATTGGAAACTGTTTGGAAAAGGGCAGGCACTTTCAAAAAACACTTGGCAGGTGATTGGATAAACCATCTGTCAATCAAACTCTTGCCGAAGCCAGTCGGGAGAAGAGCGAAAACATCTTTCCATCGAGAAAAGCTTTCAGTGCCGTTCTTTGCTCTTCTTTCGATGAAGAAATAATCTCCAGTTCTGATATAACTGATGCTATTGCAGCATCTGCGCTAACCTCTTCAGGAGCCGCCATCGTTGTTTTGAAAACAGATTCGCCTCTCCGTGTCGTCTCACACACATAAACCACGCCTGTAACTGCAATAGCTCCTCACAGGATGCTGATTGGTCCGTGATCTGGCTTGTCGGACACAAACGCATTACTTAAAGCCTGACGAGATGGATTTTCGTGTGATATGTGATGCTGCGATTCTCACGTGATCTAGTGACATCACGAGTATCACGAGGGGAGTGGTATATGTCAGGAGCATGAGTGACATGCCTTTTTACAAGTCTCATGATGGTATGCCAATAGAAAGGAATATACCATTAAAACAATAGTTAAACTGTATACATGAAGAGGCTACTTGTTTTACCTGTTTTCAGTTTTCATCTCTACCTTTAAGTCTATTGTTGGACATACACAGCCTTACAATCTAGCTGAATACATGTAGGTGTGGGCTGCGATCAGTTTGTGTGTGTGTGTGTGTGTGTGTGTGTGTGTGTGTGTGTGTGTGAGTGTGAGTGTCCGCTACTCTGTCGGAGCACTGTGTGTGTCATTGATTGACCAGCAGTTATTCCCTGAGGCCTGTGGTGTGTAGAGATGATTGACAGGTTTGGATTAGCAGCTCAAAACCGCTCTGCTCCATCGTGGATTTACCCTGTTGGTGAACACATCGCTGGAGAAACAGACGTGCACACACTAAAACACACACGCACACACACACACGCACACATGAATGCTTGCATGCAGGTGCACACACGCTGACTGAAATTCATTGTGAGTCACAGGCAGTGAAAGTTAACATTTTCTAAAGCTATTACAGGCTGTCAGTGTTCAGTGAAAGCTGTCTATTAAACAAGCAGCTTGCAACAAACCTAATGAATGATCCGGCTTTTGACAAGTTGAGAAAGTAAGAAGTGAAAGGACACATATGGTCCAGCTTTGAAATAATCCACTCTCAGTTTGCACTGCTCACATACATAGCTAACTGGTTAGATTTCAGCTCTACATTATGTATTATATGCATTGCAGATATTTGCCACAATAGTTTTTCCACCTTCTCATTGACTTTTTTACTTTTTCTCATGCTGTGTTTTCGGCGTTGTGTAATCCAATCAATGTCTGGTCTTCAACGAGTTTGTTTTACTTCTATTAACTATTTGATGTACTACATTGATATTTCCAATGTGGGGAAAAAACACTTTCTCTCTATTATATTAAAGCTGAAGTAGGCGAGATTGGAGCAAATATGGTCGCTATATCGTGACAGTAGTACATGAAACAGGTAACCTGACAAAAATCATGTGCCTCTGTGTCCTCCGGTGCTCCTAGCGGCATCTGCAAGATTTCACAGACCGGAGGAAGACAAACTGATCTGAGGTCTGCTGTCCAGCTGCCGTCTATGAGAGCCGGCTGTCAATCACTCGCGAACTCCGACCAAACGGTCAAACTAGGCCGCGCTGATCAAATATGAATCAATATTATGTTACGTTAATGCCTATTTCTCAAATGTTTTCAGAATCATCTTGTAGTGCACGGTTTAGCTGTAAAATGAGAAAGTTTGTGACGCTGCCGCCATTGTGAAATCTGGTGAAGGAAGGCCAAGTTCTGGTCACGTGACCGGAGCACAGCCAATAGGAACGCTCTCTCAATGAACTGACCTGTGATTGGTCAAAGTCTGCCGTCACAAGCTAGATTTTCTAAAGCCTGAAAAAAGAGCCATGAGGAGGTGCAGAAGTCTAGTTATCTCTCAGAACACTTGAATTACAATATGCTGAAAGGTTATTATGGACTATTTGCCCAATGATGCCAAAAATATACTGCCTACTGCAGGTTTAATATCTGGTTGTCTTTTTCAATTTGTCAAACATGTATGCAATGTCCATCCTGTGCATTTATTCAGTTGAAATTGGAAACTATTTTTATTGTTTTGCATTTCATTTTTTACACTCAAGCTTCAAAGAGCAACAGACGGGTTTTCGAGCAAGATGTAATATGTGGAAAAGATGACAAGTAGGAACGCTGGGAAAAAGATGACAGCCGTACACAGGGAGATGTTTGGTCCCCTAAATGTCATCGCATGGTTATTAAACGAGTCAAAATTTCTCTTTCTGTCTCTCTGCTCTCTCGCTCACTTTCTCTCTCATATGACAAGCCAATATTTGATCAAAATGATTTGACATAGTTTGGTCTGAGGAGCTGATACTGTGTGAAAAAATAATTATTGTTTGTTCTGTGTGAAGTGTTTTTGTTAAGCAGTCAAACACGCAAAAAGAAAGGGTAAAACGTGCTTAGCCCCTTCTGTTTGTTCTGTTTCAGTTCCGCTATAAAAGACGTGTCTACACCCAGACTTACCTGGATGAAAAGCAGCTGTCTAAACTCCACACCAAGGTAAGACCAGAACAGCTGTGCACCCTGTCATCCTGACATCTGAAGAGCTTGTGCTTTGTGCAACCCTCTAAACCGAGTGAATGACACATGCAGCACAAAGGACTGTGGTCAAAGCTTGGTTAGCATGGAGGCCAAGTGGTTACAGCAGGTGCTGGGAGGCTCTGCTCAGGTTTTATGTTCTAGTCTTTATAAGATGCTTGGAAAGTGGACCTTGGTAACAGCTCGACTATGTGCGTTAGTTGGTTCATTTGTGTGTAATTAGGCTATGCAGAGCCCTAAGAGCCTTGCACGAGGACAATGTGTGTGTGTCTGTTTTGTGCTGCCATTGCACGTTAAAATGAACAGGTAATCGTCGTTTCACTTATTTCCAGTCATGTGTAACATCCCATCCTATCTTTCTATCTTTTCTCCCATCCTTTGTAATTGCTTCTGTCAAAATACTCAGCAGGTAGCACTGTAATTTTCTTCCGTGTTAAACACATAATATCCTGTCCTACAGTACTCAAACATACAAACTAGAGTGGAACACAACGTGGCATGTAAAGCAGCACTGATTGATATATTTTTTTCTCTTGTTGAGCACCAACACACTCGTGTTTTATTGTGAAAGTAAGGCAGACTGGACATTTAAAGGTGCTAAATCAGAAATTCAGAGCATTTGTGTTGCCTCCACGCGGCTCTCAACATGGCGATGGCTGAGTCGGCAGCTAGCAGCTAACGGTGCGAACAGTGAAAACGACGGCAACAGTGCTGACAGAGCTAACAATGTTTACCTGAGGGGGAACTGGAGAGTGGGTGCTACGCTTCCATGACAACACCGGCGGTCGGGACGGTGTTATCAGCTGTGAGTTAGCCAGTGGGGCACGCACACATGCATGAATACGCACTTAAAGGAACGTACGGCCGGCCAAGTGATGTCAACAAAGTGCGGAGAAGTTCAGATTACAACACACACAGAGGGAGCGTGACTTCATTCTCTGCTCACGACGCCATTACTCCTCTTTACATAGCAAATAGTTGTTTGCTGCTATATTAATGCTCTGAATGTCGTAACCTTTAAGAAAAGGCTAAAGCAAAGTTCAAAAATGAAATGAATTCAATTATATTGACAAAGTCTGTATAAAATTTTATCTCAGATCAGGTTGAGAATATCCGTATCAGACATTTGTGTACTGTATTGTGTATTACTGACTAGATATGAATAGACACAGAAGGCAACACAGTTTCAGTTAAATCAGTCTCTACTTGTTGGATAGGCAGGCTTCTACGCAGCAACAAAAAGGCAGTCCAAACTGGCAAACGGAAGCAAAGAGGCGACGCTGGCAGACGTGGTCGAGGGCAGGCAGGTGGTCACAAACGCAGATACAGAGCTGCAGAATAGGGACAAAGACTGGCACAGGAAGGCTATTGAGCAACCTAGACAATCTGGCAGAGTGTGGATACCGGCTGGGCACTGCATATACTATGAATAATGGAGTAATGGTGACTGTGAGCAGGTGAGCAAGAAGGTGACTAATCAGCTGATCATCTGAAGCTGGAACTCAGTGGGGACGACTAGTGGACAGGTGAGGAATGGCAGGTCTGTTTTACCAGGAGATGTCAGTAAGTAGATGCAGATGAGGCAGATAGAGATGCTTGTGTGTGTGTGTGTGTGTGTGTGTGTGTGTGTGTGTGTGTGTGTGTGTGTGTGTGTGGGTGGGTGTAATAAGTGAAACAGACAGCAGAGAGAATTGAATGGATTTGCATCAAACCTCATCAGAGGGCAGGAGATTTACTCTGGAGAGAATTAACTGTCAGTTGTGTGTTTTTGTGTGTTGGAGAGAACAATAGTTGCGGAGCTGCTGTTGCTTACAAATCGTGGAACTGCAGTTTTGATCATTTATGCATCAGTCAGTCCTTTTCATCCTTGTGATTGTCAAAAGCCCATTTTCCAATTTCAGCTCAACTTCACTGAGAAAATAACATTTTACTTTTTCAGCATATGCTGATTTTGTCGAACACTACTGAAACAGGCTGCTGCATCACATGATCATCTGATAAATAAAATACCATTAAGTAAGACCACAAAGTAAGCTGCTATCATCCCTTATGTGTGACTAATGTTCTTAGATATGCTTTTCTGTTTAAAGGCTGATTTAGCTTTGTAGTGAGCTCCATACAATATATCCCATGAAAACATTTCATTAGGATGTTAACCCTCTGAGACCCACAATACACCTGTTTTTGTCTTTTTTAGGGGGGGTACAGGGGGTCTTTAGGGGGAGATAGCAGGTGAACAGTAGATGTCACATAGACGTGTTGTACATCATCTGAAAGTTGGGAACCTGAAGATTAATTTGAGATGCAGCTCAACACTGTGTGTCAAGTTGTTCTAGTCATAAATCAGATATAAACATGAATTAATAAATAAATAAATTACTTAATTAAAATAAACCGTGAAAGTGTATAAGAGCTTAGAACATTATGATCGAAGTATATGATGGTCATCTCTATATTCTATTATATCTCATAAGTTGTTGCAGCAATTTTTGGGTTGATATAATTTGTTACACAGATTTGGTGCTAAATGTAACCTTTTTTTTTTTTTTAAACCAATCGAGAATTGATAAAAGTGATCAATAATTCCTCCTTATGTTCTTGAAACTGCTCATAAACCCTCTTACTGTCAATCTACCTAGGAAAGCATCTGCATTCTCTAGGTCTCTAGTTTGTGGTTGTAAAGGTTCATGAGGCTGTGCTTATCCTAGAGGTCACCACAGGTCATTTTATACAAGTCAAGGTCAAGTTTAAAAAAATTAAATGAACAATGAAATGTCTACTATGGGGACTAACATCATCACACATGAATATAATTGGGCTCATTGGATCCACAAGAGTCTCAGCTTTACAGTGATACCCAATTTATGTAATTCCAAGACTGTTTAGGGACCCCAGTATGCAGAAATAGTCAAATGCAATATTTTAGAATAGGTGAAAATAACTAATTTATACTGCATGCAAAAAACTGCATGTGATTATCAAAAAGCGGACATTTCTGTAAAGGGGAGACTTGTGTGTACCCATAGAACCCATTTTCATTCACATATTTCTTGAGGTCAGAGGTCAATGGACCCCTTTGAAAATGACCATGCCAGTTTTTCAAATTTAGCCTTCATTGCACCTTCACTCTGGCTCTAAAACTGAACTTGCGGGTCTCAGAGGGTTAATCCTTGTTATCATAGTTTGAGGAACTAGACTAAAGTGCCTAGCAAAGTTGAGTGGTTCAAGACTATTGTTTAGCACCTAGTAGCTCCTTTTTTTTGTTGTTTTCATTTCCGTTTTTAGTAAAAAGGGCATCTGAAATTGTACAGTTAGCAGTATTGCTGCATTGGTGTCTGCTGTTTGTACAGTTGTCATGGAAATAAATGCAGCTGTCTTTTTACTGCCTTTGTATGTCTCTCAGCTGCTTTCAACTAAAGAGCACACAGGATAACAGCACTTCACAACAATCAGTCTGTGAAATGTGAGATGTGAAATGTGAAATACATGTACACTATGGCCTTTTTCTGTCACAGACCAATTCCCTGTGAGAGACTTTTCAACATTTATTTGAACATTTGGAAAGTAGAGGCCAAAGAGTGGCCTGTTTTGTGAATCCATGGCTGCGTCCTGGATGTGTGTGTGGGACATCTGAAATGTCATTGGAGAGAGGGGACTTTGAGTTCATTGTTGGGTTATTCTGTCCAGCTGCTGTATATTCATGGACAGTGAGTGTTTTCTTGCTGTGTACTTCTATTGAGAGTGTCAGAGAGAAGGAGAAATAGTGAATGAGAGGGAGATGCAGGAAAGCTGTGATGAGAGGGATGAGTCACACTCTCAAATATTGTCTCTTGTCTAACCAGTCTGGTGTGAGGTGCCGCCGTCTGCTACTGTGCTACATCGCTATGATATTATTACTCAACCAAGATCAGTTTCTGCCCAGCTGCAATTTAGGTGGTGATTTCACACAATACATCTTCTATAAAGAGATGATTTGTTGTGATTGGCCTGTCTCACAGGCCAGTAGACGTGGAACTGGTAAAAGTCTTAAACGGAGAAAAGAGTGTGAATCACCCGACACTATCTCACTGAGAACAAACCTGAATGCATGAATGGGTAGTGAAAGCCAACGTGTTGTTTGAGCTATTTTAAATTTTTTTCAAGCAGTGAGTAATCCAGGACAGCTGTGTTATTGGAGAGAATGAAGGTGGTAATTTGTCAGTACGAGCTCCAGAAGCAGCAAATTCTTGTTTTCCTCTGTTGCTAATCAACACAGAGACACCAGTCATTAAAGGAGGTGTATCAGGTCAAATATCTGTCACAATACATGTATTTATAAAATACTGGTGTTATGTCTGTTTGTAAAATATTGTTTAGCAGATTTGGTATTTCTTCAACTTTTCTCAACAGGGGTCAAACACTTTCTCATTTTACAGCTAAACAGTACAGAACAAGATGTTTCTGAAACATTTGAGGAGAGAAATAGGCATTACAGCAACAGAATATTGATTCATATTTGATCATCGCTGCCTAGTTTGACCGTTTGATCGGAGTTGGCGAGACGGCTCAGAGACGGCAGACTCCAGCTCGGCTCTGATTAGTTGTTTTCTGTGAAATCTTAGGAGCACCGGAGGACACAGAGGCACATGATGTTTTTCAGATTACCTGTCTCACGCACTACTGTCAGGATATAGTGAGCGTTTTTAATCATATTTGCTCCATTTCTATCCACTGCTGGTTATATATCTGTAGCAGTACTGTAGTATGCAAATTATTCAATCATGAATGTTAAAGGCTTTTTACAGGTCTAGTCACTGCTAATAAAAACAACATGTTCCCTTGTGATGTTACAAAGTAATGGAACATTGATGTTTGCCCCCCTCTCTGTTTTTTTTCTGAATGGCAGATATGCTTTTGTTGCATAATGACTTCCAGGGGATAAAGAGGGAAATCCTGTTATAGTGACTCTTGCAGCCTTGGCAGTCACGATGTTCACTATTCATCCTGCAGCATGCTGCCCTGTTAGGCAGAGGTCAAGCATTAGCCTACTTTTGCTGGTATGGAGCTCATTAGCCGCAGGCTAAAGTTTGAAATGAGGTCATAATTGATAGGATTTTCCCATTCTCCCCCCCCCCCTCTCCTCTACATCCGACCCAAGCAGACCTCCTCACCCTGAAACTGTCCTGGTTAGCCACGCAGGGGAGCTGCACTGAACATTTACATAGTATACTCTCAGGGGGAAAAAGAGTGCATGTGTGTGGGTGTTTGGTGTAGGAGGTCGGCCATGTGATGGACAGGGCTGCAGAATGGGTGGCTTTCTTGCAGTGTGACAAAGAGCCTCCAGTGATAGAAACTACCCAAGGCATTTTTTTCTCAGTCCTTTAAGCAATTTATTCAAACTGACTCAATGATTGTTGACTTAATTTTACTCACTCCAGCTGTATGATGCCGTCAGTATATTGAGTTGCCATTTTAAAACGGGACACCGTGTTTATTTATGGCTGCACATCAAAGGGAAATATTTAGCGCTGCAACTAACGATTATTCTCATTGTTGATTAATCTGTTGATTAATCGATTAATTATTTGGTCTATAAAATGTCAGAAAATGGTGAAAAAGTTCAATCAGTGTTTCCCAAAGCCCAAGATGACGTCCTCAAATGTCTTGTTTTGTCCACAACTCAAAGATATTCAGTTTACTGTCATCGGAGAGTAAAGAAACCAGAAAATATTCACATTTAAGACGCTGCTACCAGAGAATTTTTACTTTTATTCTTAAAATAATTACTCAAACCGATTAATCAATTATCTAAATAGTTAATTTAATACATAAATGTATATATCATTCATCCACTTTTCAGAGTGACATGTTTAGATCAAGATCACCTACTTTCTTGCTGTCTTTATGAGGAGCAGAGTACTAATGATCCTAATCCTACGTATTGATCAGTTTAGATGTATGTGACCTTGTGAGGAAATCTTCATACACATCTCAGACAGTTTAAAGTTGACTGGACTGTTATACTTTTGCAGCCAGAGTAAGTATAAAAGATGAGATGGTTGGATGGATAGAAAGATAGAAAGATAGGCTGTATATATGAATGAAGGCCCTGGGCATCGTGGCTGTAGAGATGGCTAAGAAGGGGGTTGGTTGGAAGAAACTAAAGAGGCATGTACAGTAGTGGAGAGCATTTAGTAACGCACTATTTGGTAATGTGGTCACAGACTCCACAGAGCACACTGCTAGAGTGAGGGCATTTCCATTGTGCTAATATCATAAACCAGTTGAGAAATTGCACACAATATCAAAATATAAAATGTGCTTACTATTTGGGTTAAAATGATTGTTCAGTATGATTCACAAGCTAAACTAATGCTCACATCTTGCCAAGTTTTTTTGATAGTGTCCATGTGTGGGAAAGCATAATTCACAAAAGGCTCCCCCAGAAAAACCTATTGCAGAGTAATGCTATTCCTCCTACACCCAGGCTTTGTATTGCAGCTTATTGTATTTATGAATGAGAATTCCTGCATTATTTTTCAATTTACAATGAAACCACACAGAGAATGAAGAGCTCATTGTAGGTGTGATATTGTTCTGAGATGCCAGATCCCAGTGAGCATTTGCACAGAGCCTGAACCCTCCTATCAGTGCAGGGTTATTGCTGCTGCAGCCATCATGAAATTTGATGTGGGATTTCTGCATAATACACACACACACACACATAACATGCACACACATACACACACACACACACACAGCTGCGTGGAGCAGGATGAGAGAATATTTCCAGTGGGGAATCCCTCACACACAAAGCTCCCCTTATGGATAATCCCTTAAAAGGAAGAGAAATGTAGTACTTTGAAATAGTAGAGACATATCTGGGTAGAAACAAGAACATGCATGCTCACACACACACACACACAATTGAAAAAAATATTTTCCCAATTGTAGAAAGCGTGGCTCAGCTGACGTTGTTTGTGTTTCTAATTTGAGATACGGTATGTGTCTCTGTGTTTTTGTGTTGATGTGGGACGCGTGTACATACTGTGCATGTGTGGTGTAAATGGGGTTATTTGTACAAACAGTTTGCATTTAAATGAAACCATATTTTCAGGAAAACACTCGGATACAAAACCATGAGCGTTAGTCAATAGTGATAAAGCTCCCACTGTCCTGGAACACTTGGTGTGGACTGTGATAACAGAGACTGCACCAGCGTCCTACAGCATTTTTTATGTCTATGTCCCATTCTTTTCTTTATTTCCTCTCACTTTAGGTATCCTTATCTTTCCTCGCCTCGCTTCTACACCCCACCCACTTTCCCTCTCATTTTCTCTTTCCCCTCTCTCTCCTTCCATTTTCCCTCCCTCTTCTGTCACTCTCTCTCTCTCTCTCTCCCCACCCTCCCTCTGTTCTCTCCAGCATCCCTGCAAAATCACCCCTTCCCATCTCTCCGTCTGTGCATGCACAGGAGTCAGGAGTGTGTGCGTCTGCGCTTTTGGGGCGAGTGTTTGTGTGAGTGACCATGCGAGTGTGCATGTGCTACTTTGACAACACGAGAGGTAGTGAAGGAGAAGGAGAAGGAGAGGAGACGAGGAGGAGGTGGAGGAGGGGGACTGGATATGGCCATGTGGATGATGTTTTGGCACTGGGACTGTAGCTGACCTACGGGAGTGCGCGTGTGACGGGGAGTGTGTCCGTGTGTGAGTGAGATGGGATCCGCTCTGGGCAGGAGACAAGCAGCGGAGAGAAGAGGAAGAAAAACTAAAGAAGCCAGGAAGGCCAGACTCAATAGTAAGGTACCCCAATAGCTCTCATCATCTCTTTAATATAATTTGATCATTATCTCTGGCGTAAAGGCGTCTTTTTCCTCTTCTGTCTCTCTGTTTTTCATACTTTCTACCTCTAATTATTCCCAAACACTCCCCAACTCATCCCTGTCTACCTGTCTGTGCTCTCTCTCTCTCTCTCTTTCTTTCTCTCTGGCTCTCGTTCTGTTGTTATGCTCTGCTGCATGTTGGCTGTGTGAAGAGCTGGTGCAGTCTTGTCTGAAACCTTGACAGAATGCTAATGTTTCTCTCTGCACTGGTTCAGCTGCTAACCGTAGGCTTGGATCACTGTGTCTGTTTGTGTGTGCCTGATATGTCAGAGGATGTGTGGATGTTTGTGTCGAGCTGTGGCCAGTGTGAGCGGTTGTGTAGTAAGTAAGGCAAACATATTTGTGTGTCTGTATGTGGCAGATATTCCTGTATGCAGGTGTGTGTTTGCACACATGCGGGTGCACGTGTGTATGAAAATGTGTTTATGCGCTCACGTGACAATGTGTTTGTGCCAGTGGCTCTCTCCAGGACAGAACTCGCCTTGTGGTTTTAACTGTCTGTTACCATAATGCTCCGCTTGTGTCACATTGCTGCCATGACCTGCTATTGATGCTCTCTGATGGAGACGGCCTCACCTAATGTGTGTTCGTGTTGGAGAGAGACAAAGCTGCAAAGAGCTGAAAAGAAAGCACACAAGCTGGGCCACAGCGGGCAAACTTGTTAAGCTAAGTAACTGCCCCATACAGTATATTTTGTGTGAAGCTCCGCTGAGAGTCTCAGAGCTGTCAGTCTCAGTCAGTGAGCGCTCAGCAGGTGGCAGCCGTCAACAAGATGCCCTGTGGGCAGCTTGACCTGAGCTACTGCACAAATGGGCAGCCTGACCTGCTCTACAAAATATCCCACACAAACATGTCCTCCATGTGTCCATTTGGGAAAATGAATACAGTATAGAATCTCTCTAGGGATGCTAATTTTGAGAACATTTTAACCGTTAACAGACCGTCGTTAACCGATTATTATTATTATTATTAACCGTTAACCGACAAGATTAGTGCGTCACATGCAGCGGTGCGCCAGCTGTAGTGTATGAGCACAACAGACAACTGAGTTCCCAATTCACCCCTCCGGGAGCGTCAGCAGCCACGCTGCTGCGTGCATTGTCGAGGACACATGCAGCCACTTTCCCAGTATATCTCCACCGCATTATTTGGTTTAGTTTAGCAGGTTGTCAGCTGTGTGTCTGCTCGGCGTAAAGATACTAACGATAGCGAGCGTCCGAGAAACCGTGTTTGTGTTTATGCTTGTTTCAGAGCTGAAGCGTTGCCGGTGGCTTCGTGCCCGCCGTAGTCACACACATACTGTCTGTCAGCCCGGTGTAACGTTAGCGAGTGTCCGACAGACCGTGTGTGTGTGTGTGTGGTGGCGGTGAGTGTGGGGTTGTCGGTGACGTTATAGCTGTGAATGAAGCTGTAGGAGTGTGTGTACAGTTTATTTGTCGGTGAACAAATGCTACAACTCCTCAAGACCCAAGCCAACTTCCTGTATCTAGCAACTCCGACTCTCTTAAGGTGGGCTGTTAAGGTGGACCAGCTTTTCTCCTTAAAATGACAAGGCACTCCTCTGATAGCATTAATCGGTTAAAATTCTTAATGTCGGTTAAAAGGTTAACATCCCTAAATCTCTCTGATCTCATTTCCAGTTTTACGTGTCCTATCTGTTGTTTTGTAGCTTTATTTTTCATGTGCTTACAGATCCAGCTATTGAAATAGCCATTAAAAGTACACACTGCCCTAAAGTGTGAATTGTGTTCTTTTGTTTTGGCCTGGCTTGTCGTGTGTAGGGCTGTCCCGAATAAAAATTTTTGGGCTTCAAAGCTTCGGTGAGAAATATTCGAAAGTATTCAAAGCTTTGTGGAGGCTGAGATGTTTTTCTGTCTGTCTGTCTTCATCTCCCCCATTTCAGTGCTGCTGCCGCACTACTATACACACACACACACATTTACACACAACAAAGAGCAATTTAAGTCTGAGAATAGCTAATAATAATTCATGTTGAAAATTAATAATGTGGGATTATTCCTTATTTCATGGGCTATTTGGGGATTTATACATTATTATTACATACATACACTGCGCTACCCTAATGTGTTTGTCTCATTTTTCGCTTAACCCGAGTAGGGTATGCATGTGTGTATGTATGTGTGTGTGTGTAAGAGATATAGAGACAGTGATTAGACAGATTAGAAAGAAGGAATTGATTATGTTGTTTTCGGTGTGTTCTGAAACCAGGCCATGTAGAAACTATAGCCCCCGGGCTCTTCATAACACACCCTAGAAAGCTCTATGTGCGTCTCTGCTTGCAGGTATTGCTAATGTTAATTTTTTGGGCTCTGTTTTGTGATTCATGTTATGTATTATCAGTCAGTGCAGTAGAGGAGAAAGGGAGAAATACGGTATGTTCTCCAGAGCACTTTACCTTAAAGGAATAGTGTGTAACATTTCAGGGGATCTATTAATAGAAATGTAATAAAATATTCATAACTATGTTGTCATTAGTGTATAATCATCTGACACTAAGAATAATTGTGTTTTCATTAGTTTAGAATGAATCCTTCATATCTACATAGGGAACGGGTCCTCTTCACTGAGTCCTGCATGTTGCTCCTTCATGTTTCTACAGTAGCCCAGAACGGACAAACCAAACACTGGCAAACTGGCTCTAGAGAGAACCTTTTGCGTTTTTACGTTACCTGAAAGCCACCGTAGTTCTCAGACACGGGAAATTGCGGTAATGTGAGCCGCAGAGTGCAAAACCGTGGTACCGCCAGCCACCGTCTGACTTCCGTTGCTCCTAAAGTAGGGTTATTATGGTAAGGATGGCCTCTGAGCGAAGTGAACGGCGTTACCATAGTTTTGCACTCGGCAGCTCACGTTCCCACAGTCTTGGAAATGGAGGAGTGAACGGAGGGGTACTCAGGTGGTTGCAAACTGCAACCACACCGCTAGATGCCAACAAATCCTACACACTGTACCTTTAAAGCTGAGATCAGATAAAGTGAAATAAGGAAGTAGGCTAAATCACAAATTTGGTTCAAATGTGTTGCTCTAGTCTTAGAAGAACCACATGCTAAAATAAGGTTTAGTGACGACGGGCAACAAGACAAGCAGAAGTTGGTTAAATCCAACAATTTCCCAGTTGGTCCTCCTCCAGATCTCTGACATCTGCAGTATAGAGGATGCAGTCACCTCCACATTCTCTACTCATTACGCATTATGGCTCATACTGTACAGGGATTTCTGTGGTGGATGACAATAATGCACACCACAGCCGCATGCCTACACTGTTAGAATGAACAAATGCATCTTATTATTTCATGTTTGCAGATAATGTAAACCCAACAAAAATACATTTAGCTGGCATAACGCTCCACATACTTTCTGCTTTTTTTGTGTGTGTGTGTTTTGACAAAAAGTGGAGGTACCATATATTGTGCATCCATCCATCTATTCAACTGAACTGGAACTTGCTGTTTGGTCTTGATGATGCTACACATCATTGCACAAGTTCGTTTCACGATAAAGAAATGACACATTGTATAGTTCTTGCTCCATACAGTATAACATCCCACTAGCAAGAGACTCCATCATTCTAGGTCAGGCAGTATGAATAGATGACTGCAGAATAGGATGCCAGAGGCATAAAGTACAATAGAGTTCTAATAATCATCTGGCTGAATAAAAACACCACCCACATACCCCCTGCCTCAGCCTGGAGCGTGCTGGCTGCCCTCTTCTGTTCTCTCTCTGTAGCCTGTAGGCCCGTTTGTAGCCAATCAGTCAATAAATCAATGTTATTTAAAGTGGAGAATCACAGCATGGTCCCAATACACTTAACAAAAGAGTACATAGAACAAAGCATACAGCAAGCAACGCAAATAATTAACATTAAAAGTAAAACATTAAAAACATCTATGTTAAAAGGATGTTAAAAGGGTGATGGACCTGAGCTCTGGGGTAGGCTGTAATGAATACAAAGGACAGAATAACATAATACAATTTAAGATAAAAAGATTATCATTTTAAAAACATCATTTTAAAAACATTAATGTTTAAGAGACAAAACATTATCATTTTAAAAACATTAATGTTTCAGAGTTGATGGACCTGACTAAGCTCTGGGGTAGGCTGTAATGAAGTAAATTAAAGATTTCAACTGATCGTGCTTCTCTAACAAGGTTCAAATGCAAGGGAAGATCATTTCTTTGCTATATTTTCAGCTGTATTTTGTTAAGTGTTGCTAGGCTGAGCTCCAGTTCACCTTCGGTCTGTTTAGTTGTGTTCGGTCCTCTGGCTCTGTCCCCATACTTTCTGCCTGTCTGTGTCCTGGTGTCAGTTTGTGTGTCTGTCTAAAAGCACATGACTGGACCTGATTCAGCTCTTTCTTTCTCTGGACTCTTTGATTCTGATGACAGCATGCATTCCCCCTGCTTACAAACACACATAGTCATGCATACAAACAGCAATAGAGCCCTATTGTCATATTTCATGTGCACTGTAACTTAGACTGCACACTGACATTTAGTCATTACTCAAAAATCTATCTTTTGAGTATCAAACAACCCATGTGGAAACTGTGACACCTGGTAAGCTTGCATTCACGAACCATGAATGCAGTTCATGGTAACCACCATTTTTGATAGTGCCGTAGTGGAAAATGTCTGATTATATCTAAAGAAACTTCTCAAACCACTTCCGTATCAATACCAACCTCTCCATCATCCGTCTACACTTTTTCCATCTCAGTCCTCACACATAAACGTTGCCTTCCGTGCAAGCAGGTGCACCCGAATCCATTTGAACTTCCATGATCACAGGCCACATAATGAGAATATAGGGCTCTATTTCTGTGAACCCTTCAGCTCGGCGCAGATTGCAGTCAAGTGCGCCCTGCTCAGCTTGTCGGGGGGCGTGCCAAGCAAACTTGTGGTATTTTCGTGGCCAGCCTCACCTGGCATACCTTACACCTCACACTTACAGAGCGGGATCAGACAGAATATAATTATCATACATTATAGGTGGCCGCGGTATAGAGGCTGTGACAACCGCGGCCAATCACATTTGCTACTTTCATCCCCTTTAAAAAACACGGCAACACTTTGACCAGACTCATTAAAAAGAAGATTGCATAGTTGTTCTGTGTTTTGGATGGAGACATCAGGAGAAGACTGGCAGGAACGAACTGTCTTGAGGGAGTTATTAGCGGAATGATGTAATTGATCTGCGATTTTTTCATGGTGCACACGGTTCACAGTGTGCCTGTTGATTTGCAGTAGAAACTGCTGAATAATTAATCAAAATGACAAGTTTGATGTGTACATAAGCACTGTGGTTTCTGTGGTTACTTACTTATTACACAAACTTGAACCAGCGGATCTGCCGTGTGCAATTGTGGCTTGACAGTGCACCACACCAGAGACTGCAGATGGACCAGATACCTGTAGAAAGAGTCACCAGAGGAAAGGCCCTCTGTTTAGACTACCTACTTGCTTTAAAGGATTACAGAGCTGAGAATCACTCATCCATCTTTATTATGTCTCGAAATAAAACTAATGAAATAAAGATGAGAAACAGGGTGTGTGATTTTAGGGAGATTTATATGATAATGACATCACCAAATTAAGTTTCCAAAATATTATGGAACATAAAGATTTGCTTTGCTCACACGGACATGGGCTGACGTGGAATTGTGACAAGGACATGTTTGGGTCTTTTATACTCCGGGCGGGTTTCTCCTCGAGGCAAACCGCCATTCTCAAAGCTCGTCAAAGTTCATTGTTAGAAATATATGAATATGCGCGAAAACCTGCCACACAGAACTCCCTCGAAGGACCGTGTCTGAAAGGCGTGACATCACTTTGGCCATGCGGACACTCGCTACCCTTCTGAGCTCTCGACCTGCTACAAGCAGGCGGGCTGCGCGAGACACACTCGTTCTTCGCACCAAAATTGCAGTGCACGGCTTGATTGTCATCGCCACACTCTCTACCGCGCCTCTCCTCCCACTGGGGCACACGGCGAGATACCAAAATACAAAATTGGTGCAGTTAATAAGCTCGGCGCAGGACAAGAAAAATACCAGTTAGCCAGTGGGACACTGTGTTCCGCGCCCTGCGCCAACACGAAGGTGGAGCCCATAGAGAGATAGAGTGGTATCACTGTAACACCATGCATAAACGGTCTGCCTTTCTTAGAGATATTGCTTGTGTGTGTGTCTTTGTGTAGTCATTAACACAAATCTGCACATTTACAGTAAATGTGTGTGTCCCTGTTTATGCCAATGCCTTCTTTTTTTGCATTAATGGGTTGGCAAGTATAAGCCAGAGCTCAATTGTACTGATGGAAGAGACGATGCTGGACAAAGCCATGCTGCCAGTGTGGCCAGGAGGGTGGGTGGAATTGGTTGAGCGTACAGCAGAATGTGTTTGGGGGTCCACATACAATAAGCCTGCGCTCTGCATGTTTGTGAGTGCGTCGATGAGTGGGGAAAGAGGCCGTGGCTTTGCCGTGCTTTGTTCCGGCCTCTAGCCAACCCTAACAGAGCTACCTCAGTCTGTCCCGCCTGCCCAAACTGTAGTTCATCAAGAGGAATACTAGACATTTTACAGAGCGAAGACAAATCATCAAACCAGTGCTTCTGAAAAGGATTACTCAGGAGGCACCATGCTGCTGCGATCAGAGAGAGCTACGAGGAGCCGGGCAACAGAGGTTAGACTCAACACACTACCGCTAAAATGACTCATGACATCAGGAGTAAATGCAGGTTATCGTCACAGTGTGGCTATGTCTTCTGACACTGTTCTTATTTAGATACCCATATAGAAAGGAGGTTTAAAGTAGTTTATAGTGAAGCAATTTGTTTGTTTGCCTGCTTTGAATTTTCTGGACGTCAAAGTTTGTGGCTTGGCATTTACTTTAAGTTCACATGTTGAACTGGTTGAGTGCGTATGTGAACCAGTGCTGTCACGATACTGGAATTTCGAACTTCAATACGATACCTTGAAAAATATCAGTATACTATATCATTTTCAATGCCAATTGGCACAACATTGAGGGCATAAAATGTTTTTATTAAAAGATTAATAGCTGTGTTTGTAGAGACGAGAGAGCAGAAAGTGCAGCTGGTACTACCTCGTATTGATACTGTGAAAAAATGAGTGTTGAAACGGTTTCAAATACGCAGTATTGATATTTATCAGTACTTTGATATTTTTGACAACACTAATGTGAACTTCATTTGACTGCAACTGCTGATTTTTTTACTGTTTGTTGCATGAATGACAGATTTTAACTCAATAGGCAATAACTGATCACATTTACTGAAGACTGCTTTGACATGACCAAAGTTACAGGGACTGTATCAGATCAAATTGTCTGCCCTGTTGTTTCTCATTTTATTATGTGGTTTAAAAAAGCAGAGATAGCCCACATAATAGGGCAACCATACTGGTATGTGCATGCTGTGTCAGCAGATGGCATGCGTCCAGGTAAAGGCTGGCTTTAGGCTAGAATGCAGAGAGGCATTTTTGTTTTTCTCTCTTTGTCTCTTTTCCTTTTTGCCCTTTGTCTGCTTTCTATTACCCTTCAAAAACATCAAGAAACAGATCAGGAACCCCCTGCATAAACAAGACAAACAGAAACAAACCTCAGTTAAAGGTCAGTCTAAGATACTGAAACCGCGAGGGACACTGCTGGTGGGAGCGAGTTATATAGGACAGGTATTACGACCATTATGATAATATCTCATGTGAACTAAGACAGCTGTGGGACTGGGCTTCTTTCTAAATCACTAGAGAGGTGTAACATTTTCATGATGTGCAAAAACATTTACGGCCAATGATGTGTTGGATGTTGTTGCTATAGTAACCGCAGCCCCATCACTGAATTTTTTTTTTTACTGCACTCATGCATCATAAATAAAATGTGTGTTGTGTGTGCTAAATTATGAATCAGTAAGTGTTTGTGTGTGTGTGTGCATGAGTCCAATACATTTCATCCTCGAGCCTCCAGTGCGTTTTCATGTGGTGTTCGTTTCCCCCTAAGCTTAAGAGTGTATCAAATTACTCCGAGATTTATTTTTGCTGCGATACAGTAAAGGTTGAAGATTCCCCTCACAGAAAATCCTATTTCTTGGGATCAAGTCCGTACTCTGTCATACAGCGTGTTGGTCTTTTTGTAGCTGAGAGCATTACTCTTTAAGCCTGTTAGGTATGGATATTGGAGATTACTTAAGCTCTCGCTCTCTCAGACAAACATACTGTAGGCTGAGGTCCAAACAGACGTAGATAGAGGCAGAAGTGCTTATAGACACACACACAGAGATAAAACACAGAGGCACCAATCTGTTCTAACAGGCGTGAGACGCTCTGTGTCTCTGAGGGGAGTTTAAACACCCACATTAAACCAACGAGGTTAATTAATATGTTCTTTTATTGGACAGATTTACTAAATACACCAGTAAGATATAATGTTATTGTTAAACGTACACTCTGCCTGTGGGTGGTGGGTTTTTAAAGGAATACTCCACTGTTTTGAGTGTCAGACACACTGAAGGCTTAAAAAGTGACTCTGTAAAGTTGCTCCCTTGTGGAGGATGCAGCAGTAGTTAGCTTGGATTAACATTGGTTTTTAATAGTGATTTATATTCACTGCAATAAAAGTGGTCTGAAAGCATCCATAGAAACCTTTCAAACCACTCCTGCACCACGTTGTTGCCCATCAAATTTACTCAGCATGTCATTCATCAGTCATTATTGTGGCAAATGTGCCAAAATGTGGTTATGTCAACCTCCCAAATCCCACAAGAACACAAATTCTCACATGCAACTACTCCAAAATAATAATGGACAGCCATCAAAAACAATTAGGCTATTGTGAAATGCTGTATGTGTGGAAAGGCAAAATATTAGACAAAACAAAAAAAAAGTTTGGGTGAAATCGTAGATAAACTCTGCAGAGAAAGTGAGAATGAACTTTGTAGGAGCGAGGTGAACTTCAGCTGAGCTTTTTGCAGCTAAAAACTGGATGAGCTAGTTAATAAATTAATATTCTCATGGCACGCTGCACTGTTTCTTTTTTGCTCTCTACTTTCACCCACCTTCTTTATAATTGTTATTTGTCATGTGTCAAATTGAGAGAGAATGTGTAGTTATCTAACTGGTTACAACATGAATGTACTGAGCAGCGTCTGAAATTAACTTCTTTTCACTTCCTGCCACTGTGGCAGGCAAGTGTTTTTTTTATCTGCCACTTTTGAAATCTATGCGCTTAATGAAAGAATAACATTTTTGATCTGATGTCATTCAACATTGATATATTTTAAATAACAAACATATGCATGGTAAATTCCAGAGTTTGAATTACACTGCAGCTTCAGTGGGAGCCCTATTTTTTGGGGGGTGGGAGGGTACTGTACACAGTATTATACTGTACTTTGCTATTGTCTTCTCTAGTAGTTATTTGCATAAAAACACACAGTTCAGATGGTTATGATTATTTAAATATTTGCTATGATTAAAAGAAAATCTTGGCATCAGTAGTCTTAATGATGTTATAAGCCGCTTAGAGCTAGTGTTAGGAATTTAAACAGGTGATAATTCTCTCTCTGATATCTATATTTATATTGCTGTGAAAACATCTTCACACAACTGGATTTATTCAGGTTTCTCGCCAAAAACTACATTTTACGAGATTACATTTCAACACATCATGATAATGTTGAAATTTACGTTCGTCCAATAGTAATTTTTGAACAGAGCTTGAACGCACCATAATGTAACTCAATGGCACCTTCGTTAACGTTAGTTGCTCCGTTATTTAGCCAAGCAGGACTGTGCTGCCCACCGGCTGCTAACAGGTAACGTAACTAACTCTCCTCCTGTTGATTTCAACACAGATTTGTTGTTGACAGTGTCGCATTATCGGGGAAAAAATAGGGGTGCATCCCCTCAGGTTTAGTAGTGCCATGCTTTTTAGTGCTTTCTTTCTCTCTGCCGTGGCTCCGGTCCCAAACAAACTGAAACGTGATACAGCGTGCATATGCGCCATTGTATGCGTAACTGTCGGAAAGCATCGATACAGACAAATCGATCGTCAAAGAGGCATGAGATGCCAAGGAATCAGACAACTAGGAACCGGTTCTCAATGGGAACCGGATGGATATTCCCATCTCTAGCGTTTTCCCTGAAAGTGGGGGATGGCCTGACGATTTTAACCGCCACTGCCAACAATTTACCCGCATTTGACGGGTGGCGGGTGCTAATTTCCTGGTACAAAGACTATTGCAATGGGAGCAAATCACGTCTCACAAACATACGTACTCCCCTACCCTATTCATTTACGTGTAGCTAATATTGACTTGATATTGCCAATATCTTCAGCTCTTGTGCGGTCTAATATAATCCAAGACAATAGCCCTGGAAAAGATACATATACATTTAATGAAGCTTCCATTTCAATTAATTTGGCTCTAGATAATACAGTCTAGTACAACACTACCACAAATCATGGCCCTGAAAATATTACCACAGAGTGAATTTAACATTTCTCCAAATATCTGAATATTGTAAACTTCACAAAGGTAGTATTTATAGCAGGGCTGTTGTATTAGATTGCATTTTAGATTGCTTACCCTTTATAGCATTGCCATTGATAGCTTCATGGTTAACATATCAACACATTGACATCATAAGTAAAATAATGTTGCACCAGATATTCAAAACAAGTGAACTATGCAATGCTAGGGCAGTTAATATGCAAATAGATTGGTTCCCTGCAGCATTTTTTAAGTTGCGTGTGCACTTTCTGGATGGAAAAAAACTTTTTGTTTTTAAAAATTCAGTAGCATCTGTAGAAATTGGAATGATGAATAGAAAGAGCCTGAGTTGCGTAGCTGCCCAAGTGTTTTGTGTGCAGAGATGTGCAAACTGGAGGGATTTTACATTGCAGACATTTATTTGATGTGTTCAGGAGTAACATTTTGCTGGCTTACCAGAGGCTATTTGCACTATATTTATCTCTAAGTAGTGTATTTTCTGCTTTTGTTGGCTGTTAGTTTGTGTACAAAATGTTTATTTATGTAGATCCCGTATATCCAGTGGACCATTGTTGTAATTTGTCATGGAATGCAAATGAATTAAGACTCTGAAGACTCAAACACCCACTCAGACACACTGACTGATTTACAATTTTAGATGTTTATCTTAGATTAGCAACCCAGGAAGTTGAAGGTGCTAGTGCTCTCTGTGCAGCCGTTGTATCAGACAGACAGCCAGGAGCCTGTTTGACACAGAGCCATTATTTGCTATAATAAGATTGGCTCACAGTCAGAGGAGGCGTACGATGGTCAGCAGGAATACAGTCTGGAAACAGTCAGAGACCTGTAACAGAATTTCAAATCATCCAAAAATAGTTGTTTGCCAGTGTGTGGTGACCCTCCCTTACTGTCGTATCCACAAGAGGAACATTTTACTTACTGGGGTTTCAGCAGAAAAGACCTTACCTAAACCTGGGATGGACTGAAAAGGAAAAATAAAAAAATAAATAGTCTCAGACCCAAACCTGAACAGACAAGATATCAGCTGCACCTGACCACAAAAATGACTGTTGACTCAACTTTGACTGTTTTAGAATAAACATGTAGAAACAGTATTAAACTACAACTCTACAGTGTCTTAGTAGTAGGGCTGGAACGATACACCTATCTCCCGATTTGATACTATCACCATACTTGGGTGCCAATTTGATATGTATTGCGTTTTTTTAAGTATTGTGAGTCGATATTACAATTTATTGCAATTTTTGTTTTTACTTTTTTAACACTAGAAATGGGAAAAGTTGAATCATACACTTCTTGGGACATTTATTTTAGACAATATCTAATTGATGCAGTAAAAATGTTTGATTTTCAGCATTTATGTAGTCAGATATGACATGAAGTCAAATATATCATCGTCAGGCATTATTTATTAATACAATTCCCTCACAAATTAGTGATATTTTCTTTTTTATCTGTAAATGGATATGTAATGTTTTATATTTTGGGTTAATATAATCCAATTATTATTACTTATATCCGTATATGCATTTTGTACATACAGTTCGCTTTGTTAACACCTTATTTTGAAAACGTGTATACTTCCGCTTACTTCTCCAAGGTGGTCTCTAGCTCTCCCGTCAGCTCTGTTCTCTTTATACATCCATGGTCAGCTCCATCGTGGCTGTTTGGATGCATTTAACATTAGTGTCAGTATATGGGTGCTCTACAGTAGCGTCGACTGATTTAACCACGGAGATGAGTGTGGCGGCAGTTTTATCCATCATGTCTAGCTCTGCTTTTCCTGGCAATGTGTGAAACCCAAAGTGTTTCCATACTTTACTGGATGTGTAGTGTTTACCGCTTTGTATTTAAAATGTGAGGGTGCTGGACGTATCCATGTCGACCCTCTGCCATTTTCAGCTTTGTTGTTTTGGGCGGCTGCGGTTTGTTTTGGTTGACGGATACGGAACGGATATGACGTCACGTTACTCAGACTACAACAATAAAAGCGGTAACTTCCTTCTTCCTCCACATTGACTCGAATGAAGCAAATATATAGATTCTGGCATTAAAAGATTGATTTCAAAATCATAAAAAAAAAGTCGCGATACATAGGTGAATAGATTTTTTCCCACCCCTGATTAGTAGGTTGTTAAGATTCAAAAGAAACCAAATATTGCACGTGATAAGAAGATTAGAGCTGTAAATAGATTGCTGCTCCACTCTATTCTCATCTCTTATGCTCACACTCTTTTCTCTTCTTCTCTCATGTCTTTGCTCTCCTCTCCTCTCCTCCATTCCTTCCCCTCACGTGACCCCCTTTTCTTGTGTTTCTGCCACACCGTATCATCGTGTTGCATTTTTAATGGGAACATGCTTCTAGACCTTCATACTCTGCAATAGAACCATGAATTATAGAATAAACCGACAAATACAGCTAGCTAAGCCATTTGCCTGTTTTTTTTTCTCCTCTGATGAGAAGAGGTTTAAACAGAGGAGCCTCTGTTTTGATTGTGAACCTTGAGTCTAATGGAAGATGCATCAGACCAGTGACAGCTCCACCACGCAGTCTCTACTGGCACTGTTTGCTTTGTGGTTTTGCCAAATACTTGAAGCACATCTTAGTATATTTACATGATACCTCTTGCTTTTATCTTCCTCTTCCTAGCTAGGGAGCTGAGTGAATAGACTGCATGCTTTTCAGTTTGTGACTGAAACTACAAGTCTGTATTTATACAAGATTATCAAAAAGACCCATTTCTGTGAACTATACAATACTACTAAAATACTGCATCACCTTCACTCTGCGAACTGTGCTCGCCTTATTTGCCCTGCTTACTTATCTATCTACATGGATGGTCTATCTTATCATACTTTCCCTCACTGTCAACACCCTAGCACCATTTACCAAAGTTTTTATACTGCCTGTTATAGAATATGCCTCAACAGATATTTACTTTTGATAAAACACTAAAGAAATATGGCACACAAATGCAAAAAACAACAACACTTAGCGTGACAAATGCATGGGTTTAGTAGTGCATTACTTAATAAAACTACTACTGCTGCTGTTAGAAGCTGTTGTGTGAGTGGGGGTATGAGAATGTAGCCGGATTTGTATCTAATACGGAGTTGTGTCTCTAGGTTTGTGTGTCTAATTAAAATGCAGTGCCAGAGCAGCCTCCGTACAAAGCATCTGGGAGATGGAGGTCAAGGCTTGCCCGCTCTCAGTCCAGCCTTTATATAAGTGACTGTCAACAAAGCACAGACAGACAGACAGAGAATCAGGAACACTCTGTGCCAGATAAGGGTGTTTGTGTTTGCTGACGTGACTACACACGACTGATTGTTGATGCCCTGAATCTCTGCCCCTTCATGATGATTGTAATTCGGAATATTACGTTGTATATATGTACAGAATGCTCTACATATTCATTCATTAACAGAGTGCTTACAAGTAAATAATTAAATCAAATTAACCAGAAGCGTTTCAGCTGCGTTGCTCATCAGTGACACTGTTGGGTCTGATTTATCAGACTATCAGTCAGTGTCAAGACATTTTTCTGCATCACTGTCAGACAGGCTGAGTAGACAAGTCACCTGGCATCTGAATAGGCTTCACTATACAAATATGACAGCTCAATGCTGACAGAGTATACCTGATGAGTTGTAGGCACAAAGTAGCCTCATATGAGTCAGTTGTTGTAGCTAATATAGAGTGCTGCAAGAAGGAGTCCTAAAACCCGGAAATAAGTAAGCATTATTGCACTTCCGGTTCCTTCGTCTTGAATCAATGTTTCTTTATGAATGGATTTTATGGTTAGATGCATGAAATAAGGTCTGTGGTTAATAATAATAATAATAATAATAATAATATTTATTTATATAGCACCTTTCAAAGCACAGTTACAAAGTGCTTTACAATAAAAACAGAACACATTTAAAACACAAGGAAAATGAAACGTACTAAAAGAACTAAACTAATAGAAACCCAGAGAGTGAAACAACTAAAATGTCTTAAAACATAAATAAAATCACATAAAAGCAGTTCTAAAAAAATAAGTTATTAAAAGTGATTTAAAAGACACGACCGAGTTTGCAGCCCTGACTGCAAAGGCTGTATCAACTTTGTGTATGAATCTGGACCTCGGAACCACAAGGAATGACGCATCCGATCTCACAGTGCGGAGAGGGACATAGGGCAATAATAGATCTGATAAATAACTCGGGGCGAGTCCTCTTAGGGCTTTGTAAGTAATCCGTAATATTTTAAAATCAATTCTAAAAGCAACAGGTAGCCAGTGTAAAGAAGCCAGGATCGGTGAGATGTGGTCATGTTTCCTATTCTGTGTTTAAAATCCTAGCTGCAGAGCTTTGGATGAGCTGTAGGCGGGAGAGGGATTTTTTGCTGATTACACAAGCTTAATAGATAATATGTTTTGTTTTACAATATAAAATACTTCAATAAATATCCCACTTGTGAAATTTGAGGCTTTTACGTGTCTTAAAGCAGGCGGTTGCTAACAAGTCGCTAAATGGGAATACTAAACGTCATCACGCTCAACACTAGTCCGCCTTTAGCTTAGTGGTGATGATAATGTAGTCGTGTGACTGCGGTGTAGTTTGTTTATAGCCCAACGTTAGCGTTTTACTTCTGGCGATTGCATTCACCCTTAAAAAAACATAAAAGCATAATAATAATAATCCAAAACCCAATGGAAAAATCACATTGGCTTTTTGTCAGTGACACTTTTTAACGGTCTACTTTGTTGCCAACTATCAGGGATTAACTTCTTCTTGTGGACTTTAGACGTTAGTGTATGTCACATTTAGGCATAGGTCTTGAATTAAACGTGAGGATGTCTTTTACCGTTACCGTATGCTTGTCTTCACAATGCAGCTTGCACTGACAGCAGGACGCTGATTCAATGGGTGAAAACATTACTCCCATGTCTGCTTGAGGTCTCTGCTCTTTCCCAACTGTTTAGGCTGTACTCACATCACCCCGACGTCTGACGGTCTCCAGAGCATACCCATGACCCACTACACTGCCTCACCGTGTTTATTGCCTAAGCAGTTGTGACGCTCTAGACCATGTGTGTCTTTTACGGGCCAGCTCACATTAGGCCAATATATGATCCCCCCGAAGAAGCATCATGTTGGTGAACATTTTAATTACTACTCATCCATGGCACGGCGTACTGTAGGCCAGCTGTGAGGGGACCAGGGGCTGTGTAGCCATGTGGTAATGAGTGTAAATATAGGGCAGTGGAAGTGTCTGACACACATATGTACAAGCTGTATGGATCACACATGGATGCACATTCACTATTGAACAGGATATTGAGTGTGTACGCAGTCCTTTTATGAAGCTATGGTAAAAAAAAACACTTTATTAAAGGAGGAGAAAAACTAAAGGAGAATAACCGCAGTGAATAAAAGAGGCAGGGAAGACAGCAAGGGAGGCAGGGGGAGTCGTGTTGTCTCTGTAATTTCTGGCCTCCTTCTCCGGCTTTTATCAGGTACTGTCAGATAATCCCCCTTTAGTGGCGGAGGAGACGAGAGCCTCCTCAGGGTACTGAACTAAAAGAAGGAGCCTTTATCATCTCTGTACTGCTAGCTGGAGTAGCAATGTGCCAATATTTAAAAAAGAAAATAAGTATGCAGGAGAGGGCAGAATCCTGAGTTAGTGAGGGGTCTGAAGTCCTGCAGGTGTAATTCTGATAATCCCCTGCAATTGTAAATTCTTGAATGGGAATAAAAAGGCTGCCCCTCAGTATCAGGAGGTTCCCTAAGCCCTGGCTGCTGGGCTAAATAACCAGCTACTGTACTGGTGAAGTGACATCTTTAGGTAGGGGGTGTCTCACAGGTTACTGAATGAATGCAAAGTCAACATTAATCAGTAGTTGGATTTATTATAGAGCTGTCAATCGCTTAAAATATTTAATCGCGATTAATCACATGATTGTCCATGATTAATTGTGATTAATCGCAAACTAATCTGTTAAAAATGTACCTTAAAAGGAGATTTGTCAAGTATTTAATACTCTTATCAACATGGGAGTGGGCAAATATGCTGCTTTATGCAAATGTATGTATATATTTATTATTGGAAATCAACTAACAACACAAAACAATGACAAATGTTGTCCAGAAACCCTCACAGGTACTGCATTTAGCATAAAAAATATGCTCAAATCATAACATGGCAAACTGCAGCCCAACAGGCAACAACAGCTGTCAGCGTGTCAGTGTGCTAACTTGACTTTGACTTGCCCCAAACTGCATGTGATTATCATAAAGTGGGTATGTCTGTAAAGGGGACACGTAGGTACCCGTTAGAAACCATTTTCATTCACATATCTTGAAGTCAGAGGTCAAGGGACCCCTTTAAAAATGGCCATGACAGTTTATCCTCGCCCAAATTTAGCGCAAATTTGGAGTGTTATTTAGCCTCCTTCGCGACAAGATTGTATAACATGATACCAATGGATTCATTAGGTTTTCTAGTTTCTGATGATGCCAGTATCTTCACTCTAGCTTTAAAACTGCACCCGCGACAACCTCCAAAAGATCGATTGTGTTAAAACGAATTTGCGTTAGCTTTGACAGCCCTAATTTATTACATTCCACATTTCAGATTACTTTTATTCATAATCTGTGTTTAGCAGATAGCAGTAGCACAAACGTCCGTGAAATGAATGTGCGGGGACAAAAATCATATTCGCATCAAACACAAATCAATGTTGTCATTTCTAATCATATGGAGAGCAGGCGGGGACACCTCTCGCCGAGCATCAAACCGAATCTGCAGGATATTTTCTTGGTTAAACAAGTTGATAAATTGCCATAGATTCTCTGAGTTGATTATTGCTGCTGTTTCTTACTCTGCTGCACTGAGATTAGACACTATCTTTAATTTTGCCCTTCCTTTCTCTCTTCTTTTCTTGCAAACAACATCCCTCTCTTTTTTTTTTACTTGATCCAGCACAGCAGGGTTACACCATCCTCATGACAGTAGTGTACTGAAGCTGCATAGATCACCAGTCAACCTTTTTGTTAAAGTTTGGGGTGTAGACAAGTACAGCTAATGACTAAATATCTCTATCAATAAATCTGTGTGGGGTCTACGCTTTCACAAGCCAACATTGAGTCAGTTTTAATCGAACTCTGTTGTTGACCAAGTGTTGACCCAGCTCCGACTGTTTCCAAGAGAGCCAAAAGGCAGGCTGCCTGTGTGGGCATTTGTTGAGATGGACACAGGTAAAGGACAGGTCAACATGAGTGGGAGAGAACTGACCTTGACTCCTGCAGAAGTTCGATGTGTGCTTGACATCCGGGCCGAAGAGAACATACAGAATATGATAAATAAAGTCCACAGAAATAGTGACGTTTATAGAGATATACTGGAGGAGAAGGGATTTGTGCGCACAGTAGAACAGTGAAGAGTCAAAGTGAAAACACTTTGACGGCAATATATCAAAGTCTGTGATTACCTGCATAAAAGTGGCAGCTCTTGAGTCGAAAAAGATAAATTCTCTCCTTTGTACACGCCCCTCCACTTTAATTTATACACTGTGAAACCGACTAAAATAGAAAACAAACTGAAAGTATCAATTTCACTCGGATTCGGACCAGCTTAATGGCACAGCCTGCAAACTGTGGGATAGCTATGAGATAGAAGAATACTGTTTTTCTATCACAGCGTCAGCAAGCTTAGCCTCAAACTGATAAATCATGGAAGATGGAGGAAAAACACAAATGAGCTGTTAACAGATGTTAATCCCGTGACGCTGTTGACCAGTTGCAGGTAATTGCAGGAGTATCGGTTGGTTGCGTGAAAACTCTGACTAGCTTGGTCATGACCTTGTGCACATTATTTTGGCAAACCATCCACTTTGGCTTTGCAAACATGCCACTTTCTGTTCCCTCAGTAGTAGTTCTGTTAAAATGTAGTACTGCCTGTTACCACTCCCGACCAAAACACTTATCATTTGGAATGAAGTGTGAGATTTGAGGAGCGGTTGAGGCGAGACGCTGGTAAGACTGAGAATTTGAAGATGAGCTACATGTTGTTACTACTGTTTGACAGTGACGGATGAGTATCAGAGTAGCCAGAGTGTTTCCTGCTGTATTGGTATCATTATTAAATAGCATATAATAGAGAATAGAAGAGATGGGAACTGTCTATTGGCCAAAATTAGTATGGAGTGACTAAGAGCACATCCTTCCTTCTAAAGGGAAACAGGATGTGTGTGCTGTTTGTCATATCATTTTGCAGTTAAGTCAGTTATGTGACTGAGGCGCTTTTTCTATCTGAAATGAATTACATTGTTTTTGTACTTTCTTTTATGTAGACTGAGCGTCTCTCTGAGTGCCCCTCAGCTGGTGGTATGGTAATACAGTGTTGCATTCCTCTCCCAACAATATGTGTACATAAGTATGCACAGGTATCTAGTAGGGGTGTAAATCACAAGTTTCATCGTAATATGATATTTTATTGATTCATTGGACAACGATACAATATTTGCTGATGTCACAGTCTGCCACGATATGATTTCGATCTGATTCAATTCAGGGGCCTGCGATCGATATGAGACGATGTCATATTTCACATATATTTAACACAATCAGTTACATTTATATCAAACCACAAAAAGCAACTAAATTGTGATCTGACAGTTTTATTACTGGGCTCCTCCAGACATTTAAATGAAAAACTATTCTTTTTAATATAAAGAATAAACATAAAATGTTGTTCTTTATAAAAAAGTGCCACATTTCTCATGTTTAAGTGCAAATGTTTTTTTTATCCATTAAGAATTTCAAAATAAAGGCGTATCTTCAAGATGACAAGATGTAGCGATGATTTCACTTTGCAACCATATATTGGATCGTTGATCATTGAATCGATAAATCGATCCAGATCGATGTATCGTTACACCCCTAGTATGTAGCTACTCATGTCCTTACCTACCTGGGCACACACGGTGTACCACATCTGTCATTTTTATTTCTTGTTTCCTCTGATTCTATCTCTTTGCTAGGGTTGCCCTTCCTCCCTGGAGAGGACAGTGGTTGCTGTGATTTAGATCCCCATAGTGACATAAAGTGTGTTTGTGTATGTGATGGATTTTACCAGTGAACTCATATGTTATCTATGGAGGTAACTACAACAGACAACCATATTAAACATTAGAGCTCTAAGAATGTTTATACTGTATGGATGAGGCATATGGTGCCTTCAAACGGGGTCGTGTTTACCGTGTTCACGAGAAGAGTCCATTTGAACGCCCCCCTCTTGTGGTATTCACAACCTCGTATGTGGAAAGTTTCTGAATGCTCCAAGTTCACGAGTTGTGATGTGTTTGTTGACAATGTCACAAATGGCGGAGGCCGTGGAAGTTAAATTTTCGGCGCATAATAAGTTACATTATTATAATTTCAGTCGTATATTGTTTTTCTTCGTTATTTTATAATAGGTCTGAGGAAAATGTTGATATTCCCAACGGCCAAGCATATCGTGTACACAACTTCCCACGTTGTAAACACAAGCTCACGAGTTTCATTTGAAGGCACCAATAGCCTAGTCTGATGGAGAAGAGGTTATACACTACTGAAGCTGCTGGGGACTTTGTTTGTTGTGGAGAATATGTGCTGGATCAGATCCGTTTCTTATGCCCCTTAAGCTAATTGAAGCTGCTGTAGCCCGCAAGCAACAGCAGCAAACTGCCAGGTTTAAGGCTGGTAATAAAAAATAGATTTGTACTCCACAAAACTAGGGGCATGTATTGCACATCCAGTCCTTTTCCCTAAACAATAATTGTGCTTATATCTGGAAATAGTTACCTACGATATGGCTCTACACATCCACTAACAGTGAGCTCAATCACAGCATCTCCTGTTAGTGTGATTGATTGTCGTTTCCGTGTGAGTGGGTTGTAACTTCCTACGGCAGTTTATTCAGACAGGATACCATGCTGCTACAAACAGGGCTGACTGCCAAAGAAGCCTACATGAATACAACAACATGTTGCCTCATACACCTCGTACAGCGTGTAGTATATCTGTCATAGTCTGACAAGAGGTTGAGTTATTCATAGTTTAGCTCACTAGATTTCAGGACCTTTGTCGATGATTGTCATATTAATTATTTTATTTTGTATTGGAATATAAACACACACACACTATCAAGGATGATTTTACTGGTCCTAATGGTCTTTCCCCAGTTTATCATCCACCCTGCAGTTGTGAGGAGTTTTTACAATATTTGATGTTTTGTTTTTGCTGACACAGTGGTTTTTATGGGTGTAATGTTTTCACCTACTGCTGTGTGCATGATGTGGTCCTGAATTTTATTTTTTGCTTCAGGCAACAACCATAACCACCTTATAGTAATCATCCGTCATTATAAGATATAAAAAAAAATTCAGCTCCCAGAAAACAACAGAAAGAATGCTATATCCAGAGTCTCATATACAGTATGATAGCCCACGAGGGACAGTAGTCACATTCATATGTGAATGAAACTTGCCAAATAAATGAATGAAATGCAAACAGATTGGGGTACTACTCATTTTTTTCCTACTCCTTTGAAAATTTTTCCACTTCACTTTTTAATTTCACCAGAATTTTATAAACTGTGGAGGAGGATTCCCCCCCCCCCCCCCCACTTGCCAATCACTGCCAAGCCCCGCTGCGTGTGCATGCAAAAGCTTGGATGATGAATGGAAATGAAAATGCAAAAGATAGACCTATCTCCTGTTGAGTGATTGCTACTAAAAGTAATAGGTAATCAGTGCACAGATGGCTGGAATAAAATGATCCACACTCATCTCTCTGCACCAGCTGAAGGCTTTTCCGCAATATTTCAAGCTGGGAACATGACAGAGAGTTTTTGACTAAGTCAGGAAGAAAGAGAATTGCAGTATCTAAAGGAGGAGACATGAAAGACATGCAGAGATTCAAGCTTGGATGATTTTTTAATATTGCCAAAGGAGAAAATGGGGGCAATTTTGGAAATGTTTTTGGGCTTGAAATATAAACTGTAAAACTATCGTATTAACTATTTTTTAAACTTAGATGAGTGGGTTTGGAATGTTTGCAAAATTAGTTAATTTTATATTTAACTAGTTATTTAGGACTGTATTAAAAAATGTATAAAATTATCTTTTAATCAAGGCTTTAATAATGGCTGTCAATCGATTAAAATATTTAATCGAGATTACTTGCATGATTGTCCATGATTAATTCCGATTAAACGCAAATTCATTGCACATTTGTTATCTGTTCAAAATGTACCTTAAAGGGAATATTTGTAAGTTTCAGAAATGCTGCTTAACAGCGACACCTGTGGCCGTTAAATCAACGAAAGTCAGCGTCGGGCTCGCGCTTGCTCGCTCTAAATATACCTGAACGAGCATCACTCAAAACAGTGAGGCGACACACGTCAGCTAAAAGCACAATATCACTCTATATTTCAGCTGCTTGGCAGTAATGTTAGCTGACCAGACGAAGGTCTCTCCATGAACATGATTTAGATCTGATCCTAGTGTTGGCTTTTCCTGCTTCAGCGCAGGCTGAAGCAGCGGGGCTCTGCAGCATGTCTCCCTGCTCTCTCCGCCCGCAGACGGAGAGAGCAGAGGAGACACCGGCACCCGGTCGGTAACGAGAGGGTAACGGAATTCTCTGAAGAGCTACGTCACTTCACAAGACACGGGAAAGCTCTGTTGGTCTGGAGGAGCTGCAGCATTTATTTCTGCACAAACATCTCCTGTACATTCACTAGATATTCTCAGAGCTAAACTAACTCTTCTGCAGTGTGGAGTGAGCGCGCGTTCACGTCTAGAGGTGGAGCGAGACAGCGAGGACGCGTGCGCTGTCTGATAGAAGGAGAGCAGGCAGCGGAGACGAGGCTCCGGCAACACGCGAGCGCGCATATGCGAACGCGCATGTGTGCCGACCCGCTACATTTATACGCTTAAAAAGTTACAAACAGTCCCTTTAAAGGGAGATTGGTCAAATATTTAATACTCTTATCAACAGGGTAGTTGGATTATATACTTGCTTTATGCAAATGTATGTATATATTTATTATTGGAAATCAACAACACAAAACAATGACAAATATTGTTCAGAAACCCTCACAGGTACTGCATTTAGCATAAAGAAATATGCTCAAATCATAACATGGCAAACTCAAGCCCAACAGGCAACAGCAGCTTGACTATGGCTTGCCCCAAACTGCATGTGATTATCATTATCAAGTGGGCATGTCTGTAAAGGGGAGACTCGTGGGTACCCATAGAACCCATTTTCATTCACATATCTTGAGGTCAGAGGTCAAGGGACCCCTTTGAAAATGACCATGACAGTTTAGAGCGTTATTTAGCGTCCTTCGCGACAAGCTAGTTGGTTGGTACCAGTGGATTCATTAGGTTTTCTAGTTTCATATGATACCAAGATATTCACTCTAGCTCTAAAACTGAGCCCGCTACAACCTCCGGAAGATTGATTGCGTGAACGTGTTATTATCGTGTTATCCTTAACAGCCCTAGTTTTAATATATATCATTGAAATAATTTTTTGACATTTTCATGGCAAATTATTGGTCCTGCAAAACAACAACAAACAGATTGTGTTTATTCACTCCACCAGTTCTGCACAGACCTTTGATGTATGACAGACTGTCGTCCTGTTGTTTTCTGAATATTTAGACAATTGTCAGAATGTCACGGTGACTTGAAAATAATTCTGTGTCTTTGCATGTGCGTGCATTTATATGTGTGAGTGTTAGAGAGAGAGGAAGATAGCGAGACTGAGAGAATAGAGTTTATTAGACCCTCACCAAAGCAGATAAATCATTACAAAGGCTTTTTTATCAGCCCTCTGTTCAACAAGCAATAAAACACACATCAGATCCAGCTGATCACTGGCAAATCATCACCGAGCCTCTTCAAGGCAGCATCCGCGGCACAAACACACACACACACACACACACTCACAAACACAACCTCAATGCTCTTCCCACTCATGTGTACATTGGCTGCCGGAGCTGTCTTTGTATCCTATCACCATAACAACTGCCTCACAGAACATCTAAAAAAAAAAAAGAGGAAAAAGCCAAAGTGAATTTCTCTCACTCAGTTTGACTTGGAGACGGTGAGCGTGGCGGTCGGCAGCTCCTCGCAGCATGTCAGTGTGGTGTGCATGAACAAGAGGCAGGCTTGTGGAGGCAAGCGGGCTGCAGATGTCTTGGTGTGAAGAGAAAGGGAGTGTGTGATGTGAAATTCGGAAGGTGCACGGTGTGTCTTTTAAGAACGAGGGATATACAGTATATGATGCCGCACATGGTGAGTGTCAAAAAAACAAAAACGTTTGATGTGTTCTGTTCCTATTCTTGCATGTGAGTGTACATGTTTGTATGTGTTTAAGCTGTGCTTAGTAATTCTGTTGTGTAAAATGTAGTCTGTGTCTGGAGGCTTTTGCACATGTGGATGTAACGTAATGACTGAGGCTGAGAAACAGAATGCAATAGTAATGAAAGTTTTCTGTGAAGCTCATTCAGTGTATTGGAGATAATTACATCCTCGAGATACATTTTAGGTTGTCATCAATGTATTCATTGATATTCTATATGCTCAGTATTAAACTATAGTGTAGTAGATTACTCTTTTGTAAGTACAGTACATCGTCATTAGATACCTTCTGCACTGTAACATTATGTCTCAGATAGTCCAAGATCGATCGTTGCCCTGATTTCTCAGGCTATAGTAATCTATTATGAAGAGTTAGTGCTGGTACTTTGCTCACAGCCTTTTTCATACTCTACAGGCTTACACCCATCAGCAGAGGTGATGAATATTTTTAATCATAAGTCACAGAGGAAATTAAGTGTATTTGTGTGTGTGTTAAGATTTGGGAAGGTAAAATATGTGTTTGTATGTGTGTCTTGAAAATGGTTTTATACATCAATGTGATGTAACAAGTGTTGCTCTACGGCGCAATATTATAGCCATTACATTTGAACTCAAAATGTGGCCTCAGAATCACATTTTCTCTGCAATAATATCCAAAGGAAAGGTCTTCATTTCAGTGTTGCTTTACAGCCCTTTCCTTGTCTTTTTTGGTCCGTCCTATTATAGCTTATAATATCTACTGCACACGGTCCATTTACTTGGCATGACAGAACAGAAATAAAACCTTCAAACACAGAAGGAGAGAGCAGCGACTTTAGCTTTCATCTCTGAACTGCATTATTAAACATCCCCCATCCACATGAGTCTGACATCACCCAATCACAGATGTCTCTTCTTCTGCTTCCCCCCCTCTCCCCGCTCCCCGCTCCCTTGTCTCCCTCCATTAGGCAAACCTGAAGAAGTTTATGGAATATGTGCAGCAGAGGAACATTGAAAAGGTCTCAAGGTTCCTGGAAAAAGGCCTGGACCCCAACTTCCATGATCCAGACACAGGAGGTGAGGACGTCTGTACTAAGTATCCCATCCCATCTCTTTTCAACCTTGATTTGTCTTTTCTCTTGTGCTTTCTCTCTCTCTCTCACTTTCTTTCTCTCTCTCTCTCTGTCTCTCTCTCTCTCTCTCTCTGTCTGTCTGTCTTCACCACAAAATGACCATGTATGGATTTTCTGAAATAAGCCTTCTACACGCTGGGCAAAGCTGGATTACTCAATTCCTAATCTTCTTGCGTTTATGCAAATGTTTGTCGAGCCATAAAGGAGATTTCCCTGTTGGTTGACCTGTAGTCTGACAGAGGAGCTGAGAATGTGTTGGTTTAACGCCAACAGGAAGCAGTCACTTAGGCAGACTGGAGGGTGACAATCACGACAGCTAAGGCAGTTATTCAAATTCAGAGTCACTGAAAATGTGAACCCACAGTTTTGATAACTGTAGAGGGCAATTTTGTCATCATATATTGACAGCTTCAACTGTTGGATGTTCATTTTTCTAAGAAGAATAATGTCACCGGCAATGCGCTGATTTTTGATGGGTTTTTTTTTTGCTCGCTCAATCTTGGATTTTACAGAATGTCCTCTAACGCTGGCGGCACAGCTGGAAGGATGTGCAGACCTCATCAAGGTGCTGAAGAGTGGAGGGGCGCATCTGGACTTCAGAACAAAAGATGGCATTACTGCCCTACACAAGGCCGTGCGCAGCAAGAACCATACAGCGCTCATAGTGAGTATAACACACACACACACACAATCATATCAGAAAGCTGACTCATCTCTTTTATTCCTTTTGCTACACCAATTGCCTGCTTGCAAACTTTCCCTCTGGGAAAGGAGAGTCTGCAGGTAGGCAATCTCTGGCAGAGAGCCTGAGCAATTACTAAATATGTGAGGATTAACATTCCCTCTTTGAATGGGGCTGCCATATTCATTGAACGGCCTTGTATGTGTCTGGTTTGAGGAGGCTTGTAACTAAATGAAAGGATTTACATGAGTCATATAATTGATTTCCTGTTGAGCCAGAACTGTTGAAAATGGAATTGGTTATTTCCGCTCCGTCATTTTCATTATCCAAATGTTCAATGTCACTGGGCCATGTAACATACATAAGCTGCTGTTGGTATAGTTAGGCCCTGATCACACTGAGTGTTTTGCAGGTTTGTTGCCCGATCAGACGGAGCGTTTTTTTGCAGTTTGCTGTGTTTTTTTTTTTTTAACTGTTGCTAGGCAACTACCAAATGAGTGCTAGCATAAGCTTAACACAAACCATGAACTGTACGCGACCCAAATAGTTAATAGAACAATTTAAATGAAAGAAAACAACTTACCCGAAATCTCAAGTACCGCACTAATTTGCCTCCTGCTGTTTTCTGTTCAGATCATGGTAACTACGGTTGGTAAACTCATATACAGTAGCTCCGGGTATCCAGCAACATCTTCCAGGCCTGCTGTTTTCTGTTCAGATCATGGTTACTACGGTTGGTAAACTCATAAAGCTCCGGGTATCCAGCAAAAGTCAACACAATGAGAAAAAAATGCTAATGATGTCGGGCGCTTTTCTGTTCTTGAGTTGAATTTTTTTCAACTTGAGGCGTTCAGGGCGCTCCTGAAAAAACGCAAAGTGCACATTGCAGTAAAACGCGAGACGCACGGCAACGCAAAAAGCAGCGCGCAAAATGCTTCACTCTCATTGAAAACAATTAGAAAAAGCCGCCCCAGGCTGCTAAAACGCACTCTGTGTGATCAGGGCATTAGTCTTCAAAAGGTCAAGCTCTAGCTAATAAAATCTATAATAGTTTATTTCCACTTTCTACATGTCCTACAGTACAAGAATGCTACTAATCACTGACTGAATGATTACTGTACTTTCTGGATTTTTTTCTTAAGATAGCATTTACCTAGTGTTAATAACATATACATAATATGTACTGGTCTCCTTGACCTTCACATTGCATGGTGATGATGATGGATGCAACAGTGACTCAGGACTGTATGAAGAGTAATTTAAGCATTACCCCCCCCCTAACCTTCCTCTTGTCCCACTAGACGCTGATGGACTTGGGTGCATCACCTGACTATAAAGACAGTAGGGGGCTGACTCCTCTCTACCACAGCTCGATGGTAGGAGGAGACCCCTACTGCTGTGAGCTGCTGCTGCATGATCACGCCCAGGTCGGCTGTGTGGATGAGAATGGCTGGCAGGAGATACACCAGGTAATGCACACTGATACACACACACACACACACACACACACACACACACACACACACACACACACAGATAGAACAGTGATGGGTTGTGTGCAGAATACAAATGTAGGTGCAGGGTAAGAGGTCTTGTCTGGTTTCCAGAGTTTCATTGAATTGATTTTTGTGTTTCCCTCAGTTTGAGAATTTCTTTTGTGGTGGTTGAATCCCTCGGGGGGGGGGGGGGAGGGGGGGGGGGGGGGGGGGTCTTATGCTGGTGGGGAGCTACAGCTTGGGAAAGACATTTTTTTTTTCTCAGTCTAAAGGATTGGACATTCACCACTTTGGCAGACTTTTCAATGCAGAAGTAATGAAAACAAACATTTTTCAAATGTATGTTGGTTGGGTGCTCAAATAAATTGTATATCTGGAAAACCACTACTGATACATGGCCTATACCTATACATGTACTGTACTAGGGATGCACCGATCCATCTTTTTCAGTCCCGATACCGATAGCGATACCTGGGCTTTGGGTGTCGGCCGATAACGATGACCGATCAGATACCAGTGTTTCATTAATAAGCTGTATGTCTCACTGTGTGGAAGTGACTGGGATCATTCTTTTATGTGTAAGGCAAAAGGCTTGACTTAAACATCGCTTTCTTAACTTTGTAAAACAAAATGTAACAAATAAATACATAGATATAAATTCACTGAATTATTTATTATTAAAATTATAAATCGTACACCAGCAACTTGGTAAAAAATCTTCAAAATGAACAGGAATTACAATTCAGGTGTAAACCTTTTTTAATGCAGCAACAAATTAGTCAAAACGTAAGCAGGAATTAAAAATCCATTTTTATAAGGGTATAAAGTATACAAACATAGAATTGAATTTAATAGATCGTCCGATCCAGCTATTTGAGACAGTATCAGCCTGATATCTGATCCGGTATCGGTATCGGTGCATCCCTATACTGTACACACACACTCACACATATTGAATTCTCATTTACTATCAGAGTTATGCAGTGCACCAGCACAAACACTGACGACAACTAGAATGCCATTAACTATACATAATGTGTTTCTATACTTGGTGAAGAAGAAGTCTCTAGAAATGAGGAGTTACTGGGACTCAGTTAGTCATTCCACTGTTGTTGTTGCAGCTGTATCTAAGCCAGCGTCTGGCAGTCCAAATAGTGGTGTCCATCTGTGTTAAATGTAGACATAGGTCCTTGACCTACGAAGAGCAAACACGGCATAATGTGTGCATTTCTCACTCATACTGCCTCGAGGCATGCCCTGCTCTGTAAACTAAATGGAGGCTAGTGCCTACAAGCTGTTTTGTCTGTGTCAGGGCTTTTTAGGTTAAATCTGAGTAGTGACAGAAAGACACTGGAGGGTCTGAAGGTTTTTGTGCTGTAAATGGAACCAAACAGAAAGCCGTGGGACTCATCACGTCTGTTGCTCACACTGAATAAGTGCAGTGAAAATGTTGAATGGCAACATTTTACTGTAATGAGAGTAGAGAAATCAAGCTAATACTGTTTTTATTCTACCTGTACTATTTTACCTTTTGCCACTGTACATATAAAAACTAATTTGAAGTGAGTAGAGAAACTCAACTCGGCAAATAAAACTGCAAAAAGAAGCACCATGTTGGTGAATATTCTCCTGCACCAACCTTTCATTACTCGCATGTTCCCCGACTCCCCTCTCTTCCATAGTTACTCAGTCTGGTGGAGTTCATCTCAAGGTCTTACTATTATTGTTATTGTGAAGTAATTATGAGCAAGATGAAAAGTTCACAAGTTGGTTTTTTTTCTCTAGAATAAGCTGTACTGAGCTTTGTAGACGAGGATAAAACACAGAATTAACCAAAAGTTTAAATTAATTACAGTCACCTGTGGTGACCGCTGTGTTGTGGAGTGTTTCTTTGAACAAGCACGTTGGTTCAAAAGTTCTGTATTCTGTAAAGACATGCAAGAACCAGTCGTACACACAGATCTGTGAATTTGTGACATACTGTACACCAATTTTCTTGTACTTTAAATGTATTTATTTATTTAATTTATTTATAATCCAGACCTGTATTACAGTACATGCCATGAACCGAAGGTCTGCCTTTCTTCACAGGGGGAAAACACATGTAACTTTGTGTAGCCTAAAACATTCCCTCTTTGTGTTTGTCACAGTATACTGCTGCTCTGATGACACGTCGTTGGCAGCTATACTATTAAAGAGCGACGATTATGCGTTTGTGCTTTTTCCCTTTCCTTTAGTGCGTTATATAGTTTTGTGTGCATGTTACAATGTTACAAAGCCCAAAGTCCACGCCAAAAGGAGTTACTCTCCCCCCACAAAAACACTGCTCCTGTACTGCCTGAAACGCCTTGATTGAAGTCCCGCCTTTTTTTCCGTAACATGGTGATGTCACCAAGTATTTACATAATACCTTCCGAGCGGCTAGTTTGGTACGCCCTCAAATAAAGCTTGTTAGAGCGGAGCTGGAGCGGAGTCCGAAGAGTTTGGTGGGGCATTTCAGACAGAGGGTGAAAGGAGGTGCTGCAGCAGAGCCGGTATGAGAAAAATTAAGCGTTTTTTAAACATTAAAGCATTCAAACATGTTCTAGTAGAAACCCAAAATACAAATATGCACCTGAAAATGAGCATACTAGGTCTTCTTTGATAATATAATCACAAAGTGGTCCTCTAATACAACCACTGACACTGCAAAATGTGTTGATTTCTGACTGCAGGACTTGAAGCTCTGCGGTGTGAAATTATTCTTTTTACTCTATGACATTTTTTCATGAATGAAATTTGCCCACACGCAGAGCAGAACAGGTAGCCTCATATGACAATTTTAGGGGAGTTGACGGTAAAATCTCACGAATGTGCACGTCCTCATGAACAGGTGGCATTCATCAGTCTGAAACCAGCGATTCACAGGAAGTTTGTGCAGTTCAGAGAGTTTTGTGAGTCCAACTTGGAACAGATCATTTTTGGAAAAAAAAATACAAAAATGTTCTTGCATGACGCCGTCTGATAGGTTTCACACACTATTTCTGTCCTCCATTCTACTGCCCTAAAGCAAACGTGTTCAGGTTCAACTGTAGGGAGCGATGCAGATGAGGGTTTGCTTGTTAAACAGTGTTCCCTTTTGGTGTGAAGACACAGTATGAAGGGCTTTAAATGGAAGGAGTGCAACCCTGAATCAGATCATGTTTTTGTGTTTCTAAATTCAAGATACTGTACAATAAATCCAAAAGTCCTTCAGCCCTAGACATTTTCACCCCATTTCATTTCTTTCACCTCCTTGTCCTCGTCCCCCTCCTTTTTACTGTGTCCTCTCCAGCATTAGTATTCTAGAGGTATATATCGTGTACAATAGGATACACTGCTGAAGGTCTGATAACCAACAACAATCCCAGCATCATTTGTGTGCTGTCTCGCTGCTGTCACACACTCTTAGCGAGACAGAACACAGGAGGGAGAGAACAATCGCTGGGGAGAGTCGTTGTGCTTCTTTGTCAATGACACAGGACAAAACCGCGGAGTAAGAGGGAGAGAGGAGAGAGGAGATTGAGATTAGATGAAAAGTTTATTGCTCCCAGTTATGTGAAACAAAGAAGCTGGAAAAAAAGGCATCAGTCTTGTCGAAATAATTTTAACCCAGAGATTTTGCCTCAGGTGATACAAACAAGGCTCTCGCTTGCTTTTAGAGACTGTTAACAACATGTGTGAGGAGACTCAGCCCAAGGAAAAACACAAAGAAGTGATCCAATAATTTTATATTTTTAAGGTGTACATGTTTTAGTCGTTGTTACACTTACTGTGTAGGTGTAGTGTATTTGAGAATATTCAAGCTATTCCACTATAATCTCTGCTCCAACTTTATTTTGTGGCAAAGGAAAGAGGTAGGTTACATAAAAAAGACTGTCTGGCTTGGTCCAAACAGGCAGAGCCAGACGGGTACTGCAGCCAAACTCTCGATTGTTTATGTAGCATCAGTTTTCACCCTTTCTTCATTGTGATTGATCAGCTCACAAAAACACAATGTGCTGTTGACTCATTTGGCTAAGTTGCACATACCCATTACATCCCTGGTTAAACTCCGGTGTGGGGCCTTTGTCACACTTTTACACACCTCATTTTGTGTATTTCAGTACAACAAATATGACTGTAAAATACGCTGTCCTGCTCATGTATATTCCTTTCTGTGTGATTGCTCCCTCTTTTGACTTTGTAAGTAAAGAAGGAAGAGTAAATGTGTGAATCTGTCCTTTCAGGCTTGCCGCTATGGCCATGTGCAGCACCTGGAACACCTGCTGTTCTACGGAGCTGACATGAGCGCCCAGAATGCATCTGGAAACACCGCCCTGCACGTGTGTGCTCTCTACAACCAGGTACCAGTGATTTAAAAAAAAAATGTGCTTGTATGCTTGATCAGTGGAGTCTTCTGTGGATTTTCATTCATATTGGACGGGTGCGCAATACATGATTTACACCCAAAGCCAATGTTCAGAGCCAATGCAGGAGTGTCATTTTACCTGAGACACCCGTGGCCGCGGCTCATGTTGCATCTGAAAGTCTGTTGGATTTCTTAAATAATTAACCATGAGCACAATCTTTCCCTAACCGTAACCGAGTGGTCTTAGTCGCCTAAACTTAACCATACTGTATTTGCCACACACTTTAATAGGCTACTCTATCAAAACGTGAGCACAACTACAAATCAAGTATACCTTTCTGTAGGCCCTATAAGCCAAGAATACTTAATTATACTTTTCTTAAAGGGACTTAACAGCGACACCTGTGGCCTTGAAATCAACGAAAGTCAGCGTCGAGCTCGCGCTTGCTCGCTCTACATAGACATGAACGAGCATCGCTCAAAACAGTGAGGCGACAGACGTCAGCTAAAACCACAATATCACTCTATATTTCAGCTGCTTGGCAGTAATGTTAGCTGACCAGACGAAGGTCTCTACATGAATCACTGCTGATCCTAGTGTTGGCTTTTCCTGCTCAGCGCAGGCTTCAGCAGCTGGGCTCCTCACCGAGTTACGTTATCGCCTCCCGACCGCAGCCGGCAGCCGAAGACAGCGGCACCCGGTCGGTAACGAGACGATTACGTAACTCGTTGAGGAGCCCTGTCTCTTCACAAGACACGGGAAACCTCTGTTGGTCTGGAGGAGCTGCAGCATTTATTTCTGCACAAACGTCCACTCTACATTCACTAGATATTCTCAGAGCTAAACTAACTCTTCTGCAGTGTGGAGTGAGCGCGCGTTCACGTCTAGAGGTGGAGCGAGACAGCGAGGACGCGCGCACTGTCTGAGTGAAGGAGAGCAGGCAGCGGAATCGAGGCTCCGGCCACACGCGAGCGCGCATATGCGAACGCGAATGTGTGCCGACCCGCTACATTTATACGCTTAAAAAGTTACAAACAGTCCCTTTAAGTATGTCTTGATCAAAAGAGGTTAAGTACAAGTAGACCTATAAGCCAAGTATACTGGACTTTTATGTATGTAAAATTGATCGAAAGTTACTTTATTATAAACATTATTTACTAATTATATGCTAAATTAGCATATAATCGGTAAAATAGGGCCCTTAGGCTTGAGAAGCAGATGTGCGCTGCTCTTCATCGGAGGTGGAAAACCAAAACTAATAGAAGTCACTTATGATCAGGCACAAATCTCACCATTGTGTGACTTATTGTCTATACAGATATAACCTGGTAGCTAATGTAATGATTCAGGGAGTTTTTTAAGAAATTTCAAATAAGTAATTTGCTAATTATTATATATTTATCATCAGACATGGAAATAAAGCATATCAATTAACTTTGTATTCTTTTCCTGGATATGTATTAAATAAATTACCAGCTATTGGCAAATAGCCCAATATAATTATGAATTAATGTTTATAATAAAATAATGTTGGTAACTTTTGAGGTAGATATTGGGGGTGATTTGGCAGTAATTCCAAAGAAATGTCAAATAGGTTACTTGCTAATCATCACCTAATTACCATGAAATTAGCGGACCTGAATTGTAGTTTGTATGTGTGAGCATTACGTATGTAAGCTCGTAAGCTTTTTCTCATCCCCCAAGAGTTGTACAGTAGAAGCGATCACTGTGCTGCAGCGTTGAACCTGGTGGGGCTTTAGTGTCTCGCTCAAGAACACTTGTGCAATGCAGAGACTTGTTGTTACTGTACGGACCTTTTCAACCTGTCCACATAAAACACTCTAAATGGGCCCCTTTGTATTTCCTGTTGCAATGTTTGTTAATGCAGTAGCTGACAGGAAGTGAACTTGGACCAGAGGTGTTGCCGTAGCAACAGAATGGCAATGAAAAGGTCCATAGGGCCTGATTTGCAGGATAGCATTCACACCGAGCTTCACCTCTTCGTGTGTGTGCACACATACATGCACACTTGTGTGTACCTGAGTGGCAGTCTGAAGCAGAGGTATCCTTTACCTGGTCATTATCTCCACTGTATTTGTTGCCTGTTATGATAATGGACTGAAAGGGGAGATTGAAGAGAAGTGGTCTAAGTGGCAGCAAAATGGCCAGAGATCAGGGATATTTCTGTCTTGTGGGTTTCCATCTCACACTAATGCACTCCGTCTGCTGCAATTTGGATGAAAGCAGCAAACAGTGTTTTGTTGTAGTTTATTATTTTTTTGATGCTCTGTATTTGAAATGTGCCTGATACCTTAGAGGCTATCAGTGCCAGACTGAGACTGTGTGCAGAGTTATTATTAAGCTGTCCTCCTCATAAGGATCAATGATCAGCTTTGATTCTTTGTACAGTACTACAGTGACTACCTCCAGCTCTCATTCATGAGTACACACTGAGGATCTTACCTTGGTCTGCATCTCCAATCATTTTCTATCTGCACAGCATGTATTAAAGGGGATATATAATGAAAAATTCACTTTTTCAGTACTTGTGCAGTTTTTTTTGTGGGGTGCCTGGATCAGAAAACACTGGGTTCCTCTTCCTATGTCATATGTAGGCTCATTTCCTCCACCAAGGCCAAAGGCCTTGGGCCAAGGAGGTTATGTTTTCACCGGCGTTGGTTTGTCTGTCTGTCTGTTAGCAGGATTACTCCAAAAGTTCGCGATGGATTTCAATGAAATTTCTTGGAGTTGTGTGGTGTAGCACAATGAACGATCCATTCGATTTTGGTGGTGATCCGGATAATGATTCCGATCATCCTGAGCATTAAGACCACAGGGTATAACACATGTGTTGTATTTGTATCGCACTCTATGCGATATACTGGAAGACTTAAATGGTAGTAGCAGCTTATAAAGTAATAATATGATTTTAGGATCTGTGATAACAGGAATGAAACAGTGTATATTTTAAAATATGAATGAATGTGTTCTATATCAGGAGAGGTACATGAGGACATGGGGGAGATGAGGGCAGTGAAAACCAGCGTTCTCCCGGGAAAAGGATGAGTGTTGTTTGGTCCAGTGTGCCCATGTGTTGCGTTGTCCTCTTCGGTTAGAGGCCGCTCGAGGAGAAACACGTAGCTGGGCGATCTGGAAGAGGTTTTTCAGCTCCTTCTTTGGAAAATAGAGAGTAGTGCTCAGTTCATGAACATTAAATGAGCACTTTGCTTCTCTCTCTCTCTCTCTCTCTCTCTCTCTCTCTCTCTCTCTCTCTCTCTCTCTCTCTCTCTCTCTCTCTCTCTCTCTCTCTCTCTCATACAAACAAAAAGTGAAAAATATGTGTGTGTTTCCATGTCGTAATTGGAACTGTGTGCTGCTCGACTAATGCCAGTCATGAGGAATGACCTGCTTCAACTGGACTGGAACACCATAGTCTCAGGAGAGTGTGTGTGTGTGTGTGTGTGTGTGTGTGTGTGTGTGTGTGTGTGTGTGTGTGTGTGTGTGTGTGTGTGTGTGTGTGTGTGTGTGTGTGTGTGTGTGTGTGTGTGTGTCACCGTGGGTTTTTCGAAGCACAGCATTAAAACTTAATACAATCTGTTTGGAACAAATCCACGTGACTGAAGTTATTACATATTACACTTCTCAGTGGAGGGAGGGCCAGAGGTTGTGTGTTTGTGCGAGTGTGTGGAGCAAGAGTGGATATAATCAAAGAGAAAATGGATGAATAGTTTAATTTACAGTTACTTGTACAACTTCTTGTAAGTCTACAGTCTGGTAATGGTCCCAGCTTTGTTTGCTTCCACTGCTAAGGACGGCTGTTATCCTGCCAGAGGAGGTCGAACACCATATTGAGCCGATTGATCCCAGAAACGGTGTCTCTTAGCAGGGTTCCAGCAGGCTCGAAAACAGGCCTGGCTCGGATGATTATGTACCATTACAGAGAGAAACGGGCTGGTAGAATTGACCGGGAACCTGCGTAGTAGTCCAGTGGCAAAGATCAATATATCCATGTGGAGAGAGAAAAGATAGAGAAAGAGGAACAGATGAAGGTGGGAGCGAGTGAATGAATGGCGAGATAACATCATCAGAAACAGTATCAGCCTGATCAATTGTCGCATTGCTGGGATCCGACTGGCCATTAACATGTACGTACTGGGTTTTTCAGCTTACCATATGTGATCAGCAGCAGTGAATGAAGGCATGGTAGGGGTCTTTTACCTGGCAGACAGACCCATGGGAGGTGATTAGATGAATGATTGAGAACACAGTAGGTACTGTAATGGCAAACGGGGACAACGTTGATGAGTGAAATTAAAGAGAGGTGGCGCAAGACACACACAGAACTGTCAAACCAGTCAGACCAATGACATCTTGGGGCAACTCTATAATAAGCTGCATAGAGTAGTATCACTGTATTTCATGCGACAGTACTTGTATTATTGTGTTATTGTACACACTAATGAGGAAGAATTCAGCTCTTATTTAAAATTGTTCCAGCCTGAAATCCTATGCTTTAGTTGTCAGTCAAAATTCAATGTAAAAAAAAACAAGCTCTGCATTCAGCAGAGGATGCCAAATCTGCTTCAATTCTAATGAGAGAAGGAATCCTCAACTGTATAAACACGGCTGTGAGAGGTACCATCTGTCACACTCTTTACACATGACTGACCCGCGTCATTACTGTAAAGTACTTGACTTAGCTCACTGTGTATTCCTGTGTAGCTAATGTAATCACATCTAGCAAACCACGGTAACGACTACTGTAAAGGTTTTCTTAATGAATTCCTATAGGAAGCCTTGGAGAGAAGAGCAAGACAGATGGCCCACACTGTAATTGGCCTCCGTTCCCTTGTGTGTGTGTGTGTGTGTTTGTGTAAAAGTGTGTAGAATGTCTCTAAATGGCACAGATTCAAGAATTCAGCTGTTGAGGTTCGCAAGCCTTCATTCATTTGATTATTTAAGAAGGTAACACAGTGTCGACATCGACACCGGGCACAATAAAACAAGCTTGATATCTTGTAACCTGCATGTAGACGGAGAGATTCAGGTGCGCCAGATGGGGCTTTGTGTGTGACCCTGAGACCAGTGGTTCCCAAAGTGGGAGCAGCCGCTGTTAATTACTTCTGCCGAGGAGGTTATGTTTTCAGTCTGCCTGTTTGTCAGCAGGATTACGGAAAAACTTCTGGCCCGTTTTTCATGAAACTTGGTGGAAAGGTGTAGCACAGGCCAAAGAAGAACCCATTCAATTTTGAAGCGGATTGGCTTTGGCAGAGGTCTGCGCTCTCTGAGTGCCCTTCTAGTTTATCATGTGTTTTTGATAACGCTTCACTACATTAAAGAAATTGGCGACATTTACATTAAAGCAGCAGTGGGTAGAACTGGAGCAAATATGGTTAAGAAAAGTTATTTTTATAAAACACGGTCACTATATCCTGACAGTAGTGCATGAGACAGGTAATCTGAAAAAAATCATGTGCCTCTGTGTCCTCCGGTGCTCCTAACGGCATCTGCAAGATTTCACAGACCGGAGGAAAACAACCAATCAGAGCCGAGCTGGAGCGCTGCCGTCAAACTAGGCGGCGCTGATCAAATATGAATCAATATTCTGTTACTGTAATCCCTATTTCTCCACTCAAATGTTTTCAGAAACATCTGGTAGTGTACTGTTTAGCTGTGAAATGAGAAAGTTTGTGACCCGGCAGCCATGTTGAGATCAGTTGAGGAAACACAAAGCACCGCCCACCAGCCGGAGCAAACTTCTCATTTTATAGCTAAACAGTACACTACAAGATGTTTCTGAAAACATTTGAGGTGAGAAATTGGCATTACAGTAACAGAATATTGATTCTTATTTGATCAGCACTGCCTAGTTTGACCGTTTTATCAGAGTTCACGAGTGATTGACAGCTGCCTCCTTTGAATGGACAGCCAATAGGAACGCTCTCTCTCTGAAATGACCTGTGATTGGACAAAGTCTCCGTTCAGAACCCGTCAGAAGTCTAGTTTTCTCTCAGAACACTTGAATTACAACATACTGAAAGGTTATTATAGAATTTTTGCCCAATGATGCCAAAAATATTCTGCCTACTGCAGATTTATCTGCATTTTATGTTACGTTTCCAAACGTACCAAAACAGGAGAAAAAAGCAACAAACATCAAAATCACCACATTAAAAACAAATATGCACAGGCATAATATGTTAAAACACAGCTACTGACATGCTACTACTACTAATCATAATAATAATAATACATTTTATTTAATGGCACCTTTCATGGCACTCAAGGTCACTAACTCACGGTTGCTGGTTGTCATAGTAACACAACACAGTTTCCAGCTAGGAGTTTTTTTCAGGAGCTCAGTAGTCAGACAAATAGTGACCGGAAGATTTGACACTGTAAACAGAGCTCAAAGAAATGCTGATACATCTCAGCTCTGAAGACAGTCGAAGAGGACTGAATCTGAGCAGAACAACAAAACAGTTAAAACCGATAACCGTGTTGTCATTACTGTGTGCTAAAATAGCAGGATACACTGTGATACATGTTATTCTTCAAAACAGCCTCCAACCAGACAAGGGTAAGAGGAACTGACTGTTTCAACTCGTGTGTTTTACTTGATAACGTCTCCAGTTACTCTTCTACTAACACTTCTCTCCAACCTTGAAGTGTTCGGCATGATACCTTTCTTTAAAGCTGCCTCATTCAACAGATTTCTCCTTCACTTTTTGTTAAATGACCCTTTTTTGTCACCAAAGCGGCGAAGGGCAAATGCACGTACGTTTGCACTCACAGATCTGTCTGAATAACACATACAAGGTTGTCTACAGATAGATCCTCACGTTTTCTTTAATTACTTTGGAAACGGTGATCATTGTGACTCTCTACACTGAAAAGTGTGTGTGTGTGTGTGTGTGTGTACATTGTGCACGCAACTGCATAATGTATGGGTGATTAGCAATTAGCTAAGCTAACAGCCGTAGGCGATTATCTCTATAGGTTTTTAGATGTTTTAGACCCTAAGTGGTTGTATAGGCTATCAGCAGCAAGGGTATTCATGCATTATTCATAACACCTGCTCCATTTACAAACAGCCCCACGTCTTCACCATCTATGTTTACATGGACTTTGCAGGGCCTATGCAGGTTTTCCGAGTGGACACAATGGTCATTATACACCCTGCCCAGTTCAGGGCAGAGCACCCGTAGCCACCGTCTACGTGTCTTACAAGAAGAGGGTGCTCCAAAGCATCAGTGTCGACCTCATACAGTTGTATATCTGTTATAATACAAGAGTGCTTCATCAGTCACACCCAGCTTGATGAGAAAAATCACACGGACGCTATGAACCGAACCACATGTTCAATGAATGTGTGCGTGCGTACGTGTCCCTGAATGTGTGACTCACTGGAGTCACCAGAGTCATTGTGCTGATTGTAGAGCAGGCTAGTCCTGTTAATTCTGCTCTCGGTGTTAAATTACATATCGACCCCCAGCCAGCCAGCACATGGACACATAACCACGTCTATCAATCTACAATTGGGCTTTTTCTTTTGCCAGAGGGGCCTGTGCTCATTTACACACAATATATGGCAATAGTCTGACACACACAAGAGAGAGAAACGTGTGGTTGTCAACTATCGAGGTTGTCCTTTTTGTGCTTGTGATTTGTTCCTTGTATTAAATTAATGTTTTATTTATAGTTTAACCATTGCTTTACTAACAGGCTCTACATTTAGTGCCTTTTATAATAACCATTGTCTTACTACACTCACTTGCAAACTTTGATGATTTGTAGAGGTCGTGTTTGGGCCTATTTCCTTTTTTCCTGCATTCCCATTGTGTTTGCTGTAATTACTGCTTTTTTTCCTTATACGTCACCAAAACAATCAAAAGAGACATTACTGGCATAATGTTACCTGCCTTCTCCTCGGTTATAGCGTTACTTCCAAGCCGACATGCACACGGACACCACCTTCTGTCAGTGGCAGTGTCGGGCGGTGTGGGGACAACAGCGGTGCCCCGGTAGTCGTCCCGACATCCTCCGTTTTCCCGTTTATCCTTTAAAACAGAGGCAACTGACTGACGCTAACTCCAAGCACCATTTCTGTAGTGTCTTTAAGCTTTTCCTGTGGTTCCCTTCCTGTTTTAGGATTTCTTCTTTTGAACATTTCTCTCTTTGAGTCTTGTATCATGTAATTATAACGGTGGGATTAACACAGATTACTGTTGCTGCAATATTTTTCCATATTAACTGCCATAAAGCTGTCACACATGTTTAGTGGCAAATTAAGAAAACATCCTAGCCATCACAAACCAACACAAGGCACAATAATTTACCTTTTGGAACAATATCTTAATTCTTTAACCCAAAAGGTTGACCGTCTGACCGCCAACCGCTGGATGCGAACGGAGGCAAACCAACCTCGGTCCTTATACAATGGCGTCAGATAGCTAGGTAGAAGTTACGAAAATAAATTTGTCATATCTGTGGTCTTAACTTTTTAAAATTAGATTTCATGCAAGGTGTTTTTTTCTAATATATTTGGGCGCTACAAGTGCCAAAACATGCCCGTTTCATGTCCTCTTTAAAAGAGGTAAATATATGAAAGCTATGGCTGGATGGTTTTAGGTACAATCTTTATAGCGGTATAAATTGAATTCTGTAGACTAACAATGTACTGTATATCTGCATGTATTTTTACCCTCTTCATTTGTTACTTGAGTGCAGTACTACACTAAGGCATGCTAAGAGTTAAAGTTATACCCTACAGTGGTTGTGGTGCCAGAGTTTCATACATGTTGGAAGTTCCGAGCTCATTTCTGCAGAGCTGACGCTGTGCGTCTTCTGTTCTCTCCTTTTTCACAGCTGCTATGCAACTTCAGGGTCGCTGTGCTTTGGCTGAAATGTTTGCAGAATGGTATTACATTACGTACTGCGAATACATAGTTTTCACTAATGCCTTAAAGCCTTTATTCCTAACAGTTTGAATTGCAATCATTATGTCTTTATGTAGATTCACAGTTGCAGCAGGTATAATGTCCTTCAGCCACTGGCTTCACAAATTCATTCCGGCTCCTGATTTTCCACAAGAGGAAGATGTTAGCTGTCTGGTAGCTTTTCTCTGCATTCGTCATTAGCGAGGACATTAGTATGAATCAGTTGTTTGTACCAGACAGTATACCCAAAAAGCAGTTTTCTGCCAAGATGGGAACAAAAATCCTTTGTTGCACATGGACCGACTAATTGTTGCACCAGCCTCATCTAGCTTTAAAGTCATCTGAGAGTCCGAACAGTGGTAGCTTGACAGCAGGAGGGTTCCTTAGTTTCCTTTGGTATTTACGATGCTTTATATGCATATGCTTCTGGCTTGAGTCATGATGAGCCTGAGACCAAAACTCTCAAGTCAGCACTGAATCTGCTCCTGTGCGGTCAGGGCGGGTCCTCTAGGTCAAGCAGTTCAGATCTGTGTGGGGCACCCTGGAAACGAGTCTGAGGCAAGAAAAGATCAGCATTCGATGAGAGCACACTGGAGACCCGAGGTGGGGGGGAGGGAGAGAGGCCACAGACACACACATGCACACACAGAATTATATTATCAATGTAATAGTAGATATCAGGAAACAAGCTGAATTAAATGCAGTAAAAAATATCATGAGAGTTCAGTTGCAGCCTGTAATGATACTACAATTATTTTAATGTAAAGTTCAAGTGTATCACAACACAAACCACAGCTCCCTGCCGTCTGTTTGCTTTTACAATCAGACAGAGGATATTTAATATATTTATTTCTCTAATTATTTCTAAGAATCAGTTTGTTTTTAGTGAACTTTGTAGCTCTCTTGATAATTGCATAGTGCGCTCACTTTACAGTGTGTCTGATGTTATTGATATTCCTGTGGATTAATTCATGTTTCTTTTCTCAACCACTGTGGCTTGTGTATATCCATTGTGTGATATTTTTTCTACCTGCTCTTTGATTCCTGATACATACACCACATAAGTCTGGGGAAGAATGTATCACATTTGCACTTGAAACTGCTGCAATCTGCCCCACAGTGACCTTTCATGTTTCTCTCAATAATGCAATTATTTAATTCAGTCTTGTGTCTTCACGTCTTGCGATGAGAGCCTCACAGCAACTTTTCAAAATATTGTAGTCTGCAGTGGATTAAGGAGTATATATGTGTTTAAAAGAGAGAAAGAGAAAGAAAGCAGTGTTGGCACTCACTTTGATAACATCATGGATATGAGAAAGGGAGTTATGTAAAATGAAATATTTAACTAATTTCATCACACTAATTATAGCAAACGTAGGCAATCACTTCCAGTACAACACTGCTGTTAAAAACAGAAAAGTAGCCATACTTATAATAATGATAGCTTTTCATTACCTCATCATGAAATATCAATTTAGTCTCCCCTATAGTCTAAACCTACATAATCTTATGTTAGGTAGTGGTGGAGATTTCTCAAGGGGCATCCTTGTTCATTCTACGCCGCCACTAGAGCTGCCTTAAACAGCTCCCACTTGCAGACATGTGATCAGAGGTTGCTCATGCCTCTAAGAACAACTGTCGCTGTTGTATTCCACACAATATTTGGCTTTTATGAACCAAATCACGTCCAAATTATATAAAGTTTTGTTTTTCTAACACTTTTTTCTTTTTTAATGTTGTTGCATATGGTAAAAATCAAATACGATGACATTTAACAGTCCTACCCAAACACATACATCTCTCTGTTGTCATTCAGGATAGCTGTGCACGAGTCATTCTGTTCCGAGGGGCCAATAAGGAGATAAAGAACTACAACAGCCAGACCGCCTTTCAGGTATGTGTGGTATCCAAGAAACACCATATGTTACTGTGTGTGTAATCATACCTAATGCTGCGTTCACATGGGGTCAGGCAGACGGCAGACACACAACACCTTCTGGACGGCACGGGAAAAACAAACAGCCTGACGAAATGGCAGGACAGAAAAACGAAACACGCATGATGATATGTTACTATGATGATGGAATAAAATACATTAAATAAAATGATTTTGTCTCCACTATTATTCTAGTAATGCATGTAGTTGTAAAATGCAGCTTTCTCTTAATATTCTATTGCACATTTAAACAACTTTCACCAGTATGAGGAAGCTATGTAACATCAGGTTGTAAATTTTGTCGTGGAGGGCCGCATATTTTAACTAGGGCTGTCAATCGATTAAAATATTTGATCATGATTAATCGCATGATTGTCCATAGTTAATCGTGATTAATTGCAAAATAATCACAAATTTTTATCTGTTCAAAATGTACCTTAAAGGGAGATTTGTCAAGTATTTAATACTCTTTATCAACATGGGAGTGGACAAATATGCTTTCTTTATGCAAATGTATGTATATATTTATTATTGGCAATCAGTTAACAACACAAAACAATGACAAATATTGTCCAGAAACCCTCACAGGTACTGCATTTAGCATAAAAAATATGCTTAAATCATAACATGGCAAACTGCAGCCCAACAGGCAACAACAGCTGTCAGTGTGTCAGTGTGCTGACTTGACTATGACTTGACCCAAAACTGCATGGGATTATCATAAAGTGGGCACATCTGTAAAGGGGAGACGTGTGGATACTGTGTGGATAGTTTTTCCTCGCCAAAATTTAGCATAAGTTTGGAGTGTTATTTAGCCTCTTCGGTGACAAGCTAGTATGACATGGTTGGTACCAATGGATTCCTTAAATGTTCTAGTTTCATACGATACCAGTATCTTAGCTGCAACCTAAAAACCACAAGGTGCTTTGGACGCTACCGTTGCTGGTATTCTCTGCCGGCCTCACCTAATTTTACCGTCCTGCTCTCGTCCACTACCGTGATATCCGGTTTGCTGTCTACCGTCTCCCTGATTCCATGTGACCGCAGCATTACATCTTTGACATGTGAGAGCTGAATGGGTTAAATGAGTTGTCTCACACAGCCTAACGCTGCTACATAGAATATGTTGATTGCTATTAAAAACTTAAGCAGCGTAACGACGCCCGCCCCCCTCTGGCTTACCATCACAGTCTGTGTCTGATTTCCAGCCTCTCTGGTTGATGAAGTCCGTGTGAAATTGACACAGACACTTCCTGAGCAGATCAAAGATAATTTGTTGGTACACAAGGCAGGCTGGTCCACACAGTGCCCAGGACATTGCTACACATACAGATTTTACACATCTGCCACAACAAAGGACTAAATGTGTAAAACATTTATTAGGAGAGTGAGAGAGAGAAAAAAAATAGGATCTATTTATATGTGTTTTTTTTTTTTCTTTTTCCATAGAATGAAATTTTGCTGTTGTCCACTTTCCGTCACTTATGTGTTTCTCTTCCCTGTACTCCTCTCTTTTCCCCTCCTCCTCCAGGTGGCCATTATAGCAGGAAACTTTGATCTGGCTGAAATCATAAAGGTCCACAAAGTATCGGATGTTGGTAAGTTGACAGCAGCGGTAGTATATCTCCAGGCTCCCCTCAGTGTTTTATAGGTTTAAACATGAATGTGGTGTCAGGGAGACATCAGACTGAAGAATGGCTGAGCGTGGATAGTGGAGAAGCTCAAGGAAAATGATTACAGGTTATGTAAAGAGGTGTGGGGAAAGGAAATGGAAATGTGAGGGTAAGGGATGTGGAGAAGGTTTATTGGATCCCTGCTGAGTTGAGCAGTTTCTCTGTGACATGTACATACAGGAAACTCTGCCATCTAGTGTGGATGGGATGTAACACCCACAGTTTTACATTGTGAAATGTGGTATTCAAATGTTTTCTCCCTTTTACAATAAACAGGTTAAAATAGGAATGACATGTATTGTTTGGAATTTATGATTCATTTATGTTAAATAATACTTTTGCCACTCCATCATTACGCAATAGATACACTTTAAGTTTTTCCATGAAGAGAATATTTAATTCACAACTACAATAAATATCCAGTAAAGCCATTATCTATCAGTATTCCTTATTCTGCATTTGTTTCTTCATTCTTCAGTAATCAATATTAAAATGATAGTTATTGATCATTATTATTTTAAATATATACTGTCAGATTACAAACAAATTTGAGTGACCTTGAGATGTGTGGAGTTGCGGTTATTTCCCCCATCAAAGCGTTCTGTTCATTGTGCTCGCTGTAGTAGCTTTATATGATGTGGTAAGTCCGTTAAGCTCTGCTGCTCTCGGTGTCTCTTCCTCCCTTCAGTGCCTTTCAGGGAGACCCCCTCCTACACCAACCGTCGACGTGTGACGCCTGGCACCCTGCCCTCGCCACGATCCCTGCTCCGCTCTGCGAGTGACAACAACCTGAACGGGGACCACGATCACATCCACGGTCAGGCCCCCAGAGAAATTCGCGGGCGTCAGGGTCACTCCCCTGTCCCCTCACTGCGCAGTCTGCCAGCTCTCGGGCAGCATCAGCAGCACAGCAGCCTCGGAGAGGTGAGATAGAGCTCTCGAGGCTGTGTGTGTGTGTTTGAATGTTTAATGTGTGTGTGTGCACATTTCAGCATGTTCACATTGACGAAACAAGTGAAGGAAAAAATGTGAAAAAAAAACATTTTGACATAATCTCATTAGTAGTTTTGGTCCATACGTTACACACAAAGATGATTGCAATGTTTTACATGAGCTTATGATACTCCGTGTCAGAGCCGTCATGGAGAGATCCCCGACAGCAGTCTCCAGAGTACGGGCAGCTCCAGGTCCTCCCACTCCCGCTCGCCTTCGCTACATCACACGCATGAAGAGGACAGGCCGGTTCCCAGAAGGTCCCACAGCCATGGCTACCCTCATGGATACGGCCATCGTGGAAGACTCAGGTCTGTAAGATTTTGTTTGACCTCAAGAGTTAATTTCTAGTGATTACTCCACTAAACAAGATTTTAGAGAGCTTTGAACGCAAGCAAATCTCTTCCTTCCTGTTCCTAATGCATGTCTCACACTTCGCAGTTTTGGCACTTTAAATAGATAATCTGTGATTGACCTTGTGATCGTGCACCTACTTTGATATTTAAACCAAATATAAAAAAGCCCCATGCGATGTGTCTGAATCACTTGTTAGTCACCAGGCAGCGTTCTGCATCTGCTGCCGTCTGCTACTGGTGATAAACATGACATAACATCAATCAGTGCAAAATCTTGTTTATTTATTTATGCATGAATCCCAGGCACATATGAAAGTCGTTTTCCTGTCGAAACTGTACTTGCAACCGGCCCGGAAAAAGTAATCTGTATAAAGCATGAACTGAGGAAATGAATATAAAAATGTACAGATTTATAGTGTTGATTGACTGGCTGATTGAAACACTGATGAGTATGAGGTCTGTTATAATTGCATTTGGTGTAGCTGTTGTGTGGCCCGTGCTCCTGTCAGGGTATCAGGGCGATGCTCAGTGGCATGGTGTGTGTCTGGCATAGACAACAGCCCTGTTTATGTAACAAGCTATTGGTCCTGCTGGGAGGGCAAATAACATACTACAAATCTCTGTGTGTGTTTGTATGCGAGAGCATGCATGTATAGCCACTTGCACATGGCTACGTGCATGGGTGCCTGCACAGTTCAGAGATAGACAGATGGAAAGCGGCTAATAATGATCACCATGGGGACCAATTGAAGGCTGCCAAGCTGTGAATGTGTTTTGTATGTCAGTTTGCGTGAGAGAGAGAGAGATTGAGAGAAAGAGGACGCGTTCTGAAATTAGAGCTATGAGTAATATCATTGGACGGGCCACTCAGTTCAAAACAGCTTGTCACTGGATAGATACATAAATCCACAGATGTAGCTGTGCTGCTGGGGTGCTGGAACAAATCTCCTCCCTTGTACACCGAACCATTAGACAAACTGCACAGTAAACTAGGGGCTCTGATCACATCTCGCAGCGATGGATTTAAGTGGTTTACTGACACTTGGTTTGTTAAGCTTTTTATTATGATCATACGTCAGAGCGAGATCACCTACGTACAGCACACACCTCGTGTGATTCCTGGATGCCACACACTGCGTATGTGTGTTTGTGTGTGTGTTTGTGTGAAACAGTCTGATGTCTGACAGGGGAATTGCATTACAGACACAGCTCCAGCCGTACTCCCCTCTTCCTCTAATACTCTGCTGTCACTTTACTCCATCCATCAAATACTCTCTCTTTCTCTCTCTTTCTACCTCTCTCTACCTCTCATTCTGTCATTGATACACACACACACACACACACACACACACACACACACACACACACACACACACACACACACACGTACACACAGTGCCATTAATCTACTTCATGGTTTGCAGCCAGAGAGTAGTCAACATCCTTTATTAAATCATAGAACATGCACACATCACACCGCATAGAAACCAAAGCTCTGAAGGACTAAATCCTATAAGCATTGTTTCCACAATCTCAAATCAAATTATATTAAGTGAATAAATTCATTAATAAATCCTCTCTTTCTATCAAATGTTGTACCCCATCTGTTGATAACAAACTAAGTGCATCGTTCTCTGCACATCTTCTATCTGGCACTAAGTTGGCATTAATGTTCACAGACGACAGACGAACACATCTTTTGATCATTGTCATTTTGTACAAGGTTGAGTGCAAAGAAAGTTGAAAAAGGAGGATAGCAGGTTTTGTATGTCCGCTGTGTCCTGGCCTCAATGGCCTTCTGTACACATGGAGCTGAGACCCTTTTCTTCAGTGTGCATGACCCTTACACCAAGCCTTACAGTGAGGTGAATGTATAAAAAGCCCAAAACGAGCAGCTGGTCTCCATGGCCAGAGCCTGCACCCAAGTGAGACTGATGCTGTCCTTGATTATGTCCCCTCTAATATTTCTCCCTCCCTCTCTCTGATTCTCTCTCTGACCTTCTGTTTATGCCCATGGTAACTCTAGAGGCATTATGGGTACCAGGGGAGTGTGAAATTAGCTTGGCCGGTCAACAGCCCGCCCATCGGCAGACGCCAGCGAGTTCCTGTGGAACTCACCATCACTTCCTCCTCGTTGCACGTGTGCAGCGCTGCCGGGGTTGAATAGCTCGGCCAGGCTTTAGAAGAAAGTTTAGATGGAGACAATAGTGAAGATACAGTTAGGTCAGAGTGGCTTATTAAAGCTGCAGTGGGTAGAAATGGAGCAAATATGATTAAAAAAGATTTTAAAAGGCTGGCGACCTGCCCAGGGTGTACCCCGCCTTCGCCCAATGTCAGCTGGGATCAGCTCCAGCCCCTCCACGACCCTGAATAGGATAAGCGGTTACGGATAATGAATGAATGAATTAAGTTATTTTTATGATATATAATAAGTAACTGTCATTATATCCTGACAGTAGTGCATGAGACAGTTTATCTGAAAAAAAATCAGGTGCTTCTGTGTCCGCCGGTGTCCTTCGGTGCTCCTAATGGCATCTGCAAGATTTCACAGACCGGTGGAAAACAACCAATCAGAGCCGAGCTGGAGCCTGCCGTCTCTGAGCAGCTGTCAATCACTCACAAACACCAATCAAACTTTCAAACTAGTCAGCGCTGATCAATTACAAATCAATATTCTGTTACTGTAATGCCTATTTCTCGCCTCAAATGTTTTCAGAAACATCTTGTAGTGTACTGTTTAGCTGTAAAATTAGAAAGTTTGTGACCCTGCAGCCATGTTGAGATCAGTAGAAGAAATGCCAAGCACCGCCCACCAGCCGGAGCACAGCCAATAGGAACGCTCTCTCTGAGATTGGCCAAAGTCTCCCGTCACGGGCTAGACTTTTTAAACCTGAAAACAGAGAGGAGGTGCAGAAATCTATTTTTCTCTCAGAGCACTTGAATTACAATATGCTGAAAGGTTATTATGGAATTTTTGCCCAATGATGCCAAAAATATTCTGCCTACTGCAGGTTTAAGACTAGATCACATGAGAAAAACAAACAAAGCTCGCCACGACAGATTAAAGCATACAAGTGTGGGTTTAACAATCACTCCAGTTGATGCAGTTGACAATATAATAAGACATGATGCCCGGTGATGATGTTTTTTTTTAGAACAGAGCATATTTGCCTGTGTCATAAGAGGTTAATTGGCTACTTACCATGATGTGCTGTCAATACAAAGAGATAATTAATCATCAAGAGGACACTGTCTTGACAGTGTCAGTGTCAGGAATTGTGATATCGAGCTGTGCACCTCAGGACCTAGTTATCAGTCTCGGTTTGGAAGAAAAGCTTTGAAGCTGCCAGATAGACACAAACCAACTATTATCTTTTCCTTTTCCAGTATGTTGCTCTTGTTTTAGTTTTCCTACAACAGAAGAGGGTGAACACAGAATACACATTTTCAACCAACTTCTTTTGCAATTGTCTTAGTGATATGAGATCTTTTCTGCCAGTATGTATTAGGTAAAACAAGTATTACATATCATGTGACTGGTTTGGGCAAGAGATAGATATGTAAGGTTTTTCTAAAGCCTCAGACACACCAGGAACGTCAGGAGTGCGTGGCAGCTGCGTGATTCACGCGTCGGACGTTCACACCAGCTGCATTTCAGCTGCGTGTCAGCTGTGTGTCTGCTACGTTTCTGCTGCTGCAGCTGCTGCTGTTAACCCTTTCTTTCTACATAGAGTTTGCCTTTTAATGGCCATTTCATTTCATTATAAATATCATTTATATTTATTTTAGACCGTGAAAGGTTCAGAAACATGTGGTAATTTGTAAATAATAGTAATAATCCACAATTAAAACTCCGCACTATATTCATTCATGGAGCTCTCGAAGTCACTGCATGTTCTAGACCACTGTCCAGCACATATTTTCAGAATAAAAGCCTCGTGTTAACAAATTAAGGAATTCTGTCTACAGCAAAAACGCTTGAGGGCTTTTATTTTGAAATGAAAGCAGGAAGTGTTGATTTAAACCCCATACTTTATCAATTCATGCAGCTCTCTAAGTCAATGCATGTTCCACAGCACTGACTGCTCATATTTCAGAATAAAAGCCCCGTGTTAACAAATGAAGGAATTCTGTCCACAGAAAAAACGCTTGAGGGCTTTTATTTTGAAATGAAAGCAGGAAGTATTAATTTAAAAATAAGTCTTTACTTTTTTAACATCTCCGTAACATATTCTACAGATAGACATTGAAACTGTAATCGTGCTGGTATGATATCAATATACAGTCAATAGATCACCTTCACTGTCCGTGACATATTCTACAGATGTCTAGACATGGAAATTGTAGTAATGTAGCTGATATGATGTTAATATACAGTCAATAGATCACTTTCACTGTCTGTTGCTGCTGTGAGACACGCACAGCACGCGTCAAAAATAGGCGAGACCTCTATTCTCTAGAAGAGACGCAGCTGAGACGCACGTGTCACGTCTCAGAGCAGTGTGGCTGCTCTAACCTGTTAACAGGGACGCCGAAATAAAAAACAACAGGTAATGCAGCCGCCACGCGCTCCTGACGTTCCTGGTGTGTTCGGGCTGTAAAGGTCAAGTTTATTAAAGCACCGCCGGCACAGGGTCTGTACAAGAGCCACCCAGCCAGGTTGGACAAAATGTTTGAATATCCGGATACATGAACTCTTGCTGCCTTTTATCTGAATAGTGTGGGAGGAGATTTGGACGCAGGGGGCCAAATCCTTGTTTCAAATGAAGATGCAGTCACACAACATAACCTGAAACATGTTGTCATGTAAGGTTGTTGTGGTAGCTAGTGGTGTCATTGAGCAAGAAACTGTTTCATTACCTACTGATCTGCTCTATCGTGACCCCTCGTGTGATGTATAACAGCAACAAGCCCAACATGTCCCGTTCCCTTCACCTTTTAATTCTCTGTTTGTTGCTGTTCTCCTCACCTCCGTTTGATCCCATATCCCTCCCTCTTTCTTTGCATTAGTCACACCAGTGGCTGTTGGTGTGTAGATTATACATGGCGTGTTAACACAGCCAAAGGGCTGAGCTACACAGGGAAGAAAGGAGGACAGGAAGAGGGAGGAAGAGGAGGAGATGAAGATGTTGAGCTTCTACTGCTTCACCTGTGGAGAATCCACATCAAAGGAGGACACAGTATTGGTCTGTGCTTGTCATATTTTGTGTCAGAAGGTGATGCTGATAGGCTAACAGCACTCTATTTGGCTCTTTATCCTCCGTTACGGTACCTTAACTACTCTTTAGCATCTTCTGCCACTCATTCCGGTCCGGGTCGCGGTAGCAGCAGGATAACATAGTAGCCTTGATGTCGCTCTTGCCAGCCACATCCTCCAGCTGTTTCTGAGGTACTCCGAGGCGTTCCCGAGGCCAGATTGGATATGTAATCCATCCAGAGTGTTATGTGTCTGCCCTGGAGTCTCCTCCAGTTTGATGTGCCCGTGAGGTCTTACTTTGAGCTCCTTCTGCATATCTGAGCCCTTCACCTCGTCCCTGAGGGTGAGCCCAGAGACACTGCGAAGGGAACTAATTTTGCCTTCTTGTATCCATGATCTCCTTCTTTCTGATAGTTCCCAGAGCTCATGATCAAAGGTGACGGTTGGAGATCAACTAAGAGCCTCGCCTTCAGGCTCAGCTTAAGTACTACACCTACATCACTGCAGGCGCCTCATCGATACACCTGTCAATCTCAGATTCTGACTCACACTCCCTCCTGAACGAGACCACAGGATACTTAAATTCCTTCAGTCTGATTGGTTGTGAATTATGACTCCCCTAGAGCTGTATTCAAGCGCTGGATTGCTCAGAGCAAGGCCCTGGTGCCCCTTTTTCAATCCACACACCCACAAAACACCCTGAGGGACTTTGTCAAGAGCCTTCTTCAAGTCCATAAAGCGCTTAGAGCCTTTTGGAGCCGGAGCCTCTCCAAACGCCTTTTCAACCCAAACAAACATTCAAACATAAAGATAAGTAGTGTACATGCTATCCAAATCATTAGCCCTCTAAAGCCTACGTAGACAAGGACATCGTTTTATATTTTTGCCAATTTTGAGCTTATTCTGTCAGTCAGTATCAAGTGATATGATGATCTGGTGCAGTGTAAAGTTGCCATCATGCATTACCTTTGTGTGAACATACCATAGTTGACATGAAAAATGTGTGATTTGTTGAATAACTCCATAGTCAACTAGGCAATTTTTCAGTTTTTTTCAATGTGAAAAGTTGTATTTAGGTGTGTTGGAGCTCCGTGTGAAGTTTGGTGAAAATACACCTATTCCTCAGTAAGTTATAGCCATTAGGGCTGGGCAGTATATCAATATTATGTCGATATCGTGATATGAAACTAGATATCGTCTTAGATGTTGTATATTGTAGTGTCGTAATATGGCATAAATGTTGTCTTTTGATGTAATTTTCTGAACTTACCAGACTGTTCTAGCCGCTCTATTACTCACTTAGTCATTATATCCACATTACTGATGATAATTTATCAAAAATCACATTGCGTTAATATTTTCAGAAAGCACCTATGGTCAACTCTACAATATCGTCGCAATATCGATATTGCGGTATATAGTCAAACATATTGTGATATTTGATTTTCTCCATATCAGCTCTAAGAGCCATTTAATGGATATTGTCCTGGGTCAGTCGTGAAGCTTAGTTCTTTTACATAATACACTTAGATAAGTTTTCTATCGCAGTAAATCAAGACAGATGTACATGCAGAAAAGTGTAGAGCAAATATTTTAGTGAAGAGGAAAATTGAAGCACTGAAAAAGATGCCAAAGCATACGGATGTTGTCGGTATGGGCTAATTGGTTTGTGTGAGGTGGAGTTTAGGGGTTATGCGTTGATCATACCAATTGACCCTTTCTTCTAATTTTGCTAAATATAGTCTCAGCGAAGCACAAGCTGTCCACGTACAAACTGATTTGCTGTTCACAACCTTGATATGTTCGGCCCGATGAGTCCACGTTCTACTTCCACCTTGATAGCCCTAAACACTCCCCCATCGCACAAGAAAGAATGAGAGAGCATCTATTCATTCAAGTGCAGCAAAGCAAGGACAGACTGATGATCATTAGGGTGCAAAATGTGATGATGATTATGACTTTGTTTATAATGTGCTCATCTCACCTCAGAGAGCTGGGCTATTTGGGGGAAAAAGCCATTTACCTGAGAAGGCGAGGCAGCCATGTGAGAAAATGCTACAGTGAAGCTGCTTATTTTGATAGCATCTGTGTAAATGGCATTTTGTGACATTTGCAGTTGCATCTTCAGAGTTATGTACGCAGTTCATAGATTTGACTTCCAAACTGAGGCAGCTAGACTCATTATTGAGCTGTTCAGATGTTAACCTGTCTTTAGCGGTCTCATTGATCCTAATCAAACATCTGATAGCTGGCATGCCCAGGTTATTGTCTTAAGACTTTAAGATAAGGGCCGCTTATCTGGAATAATCTCAAATTTGGTCCAATCTCAAAAAAACAGATGAAGAGGTGAAAGGCACGTAATACATAAAATGCAAGTGTTTGCTCTTGATCTTGCACAAAATGTACCTCAAAACCCTCATCCACATTATTTGTTCTTTGTTGCTTTGTGCAGCTCACAACTTAACATAGAGACGTATATTTACAGAAACTGAACAGTTTGTTTGAATTTCAGTTCGTCCCATTCTGACTCCTGCTGTGAAAACCATGTTTTAAAGATACAGTTCATAGCACTTATACCACTTTTTCACAAAGGTTGGAACCCCACATATACTGTTCACCGGGGGTGTCAAACATACGGCCCGGGGGCCAAAGGGTCCGGCCCACTGGACGACTTTGTAAGATGTAAAAATTGCAGAGAAGTAATTTATTCCAATATTTTTCAATAAAATTCGCTGCTATTCCTATTTGGGGGTCGCAGGCCCAGTGCTTCATACGCTATTATAGATCCCATGTGCTTATGTACAGGCTATGTGACACAACACTGTCAAGCGTAGGCTACTCTTCATGCAGCAGCCGCCGGTGGGAAATGTCTTTGTCAAAAAAAGATGAAAAGTGAATCAGAATGTCAGATTTTCCCCCTAAAAAAAATGGCCCAGTTCCTACTTCTTCAAATGGGAAGCTAGTGTGCTTGGTGTGTTCATAGCACCTGTCAGTACTCAAAGAATATGATATTCGGCGTCACTATCAGACTCATCATGGCGGAAAATGCAAGAACTTGCCAGGATAACTAAAAAACAGAGACGATAAATGAATAACTGGCAGGTTTGAGGAAACAGCAGTCTGTTTTTAGTCGTAGCCGAGAGATCAGCGAGACATCTCAGGCTGCTCATCATCTGTTTTGTAAATGGATTGTTCATTAATTGTGAACGTTTTCAGAATGTACTTCTTTACACTAACAGGAAGGGGAAATTTGGAGGCGTTGTTATTCATAGGTTACTATGCAATGGTTTTACTGGTCCGGCCCACTTGTGATCAAGTTGGACTGACCCATTAACTAAAAGGAGTTTAACCCTGCTGTACGCTATTTAGGATAAAATGTGCATTTGCAACTTATTTGATCTGATATCCCTTTGTTTGTTTGTTTGAAGAATAAAAAGATATTGGGAGTCAAGGTCACAATGATCTGTGTAAGCTGAATTACAACTACCTCATTCAATAGCTGCAGTGCACTGGAGTTCTTTTTAGGTGAGATTACCTGAATGTGTGAAATGAGACTAAAGAGAGAAAATAGTCAGTTGGGAAAATAATCCATGTGTTTTAAGGCAAATGATATATGACAAATTGACTGTTATAGAGATCCAAGTTCATATTATTGACTTATCAGTGCATTTGTTGGCTATTTTCTTTCCTTTTATTGACAGTTGCCATCGTTACAGAGGCAGGGCTGGTGTCCAAGGAAACGATGGAGCTTTTGTAATAGACTGCATTAGAACTTTGTGTGTGTGTGTGTGTGTGTGTGTGTGCATGTAATGGATCCTACATCTGTATCTAGAAGCTACTTATAATGAGGCACAGTGAAAGAGAAAGAAAGAGAAAAAAGATACAACAAAGCAAAATAAGCAAGAAAAAAAAGAGCTGTTGCAAATGTAGCACAAGTTTGCAAATGAAAACGGTGAATCACGTCATCATGCGAAATACATCGAGCGAGTGGCATGTTTAAAATCGTAACTTCGATGCTTAACTTATTGTTTGCTTATGGAATAAAATGAATAGACATCATGCTGAAATAAAGTTGATATATAGATAGAATACTATTTCATATCTGGTATCCAACAGCAACGGAAATAGGCATGAAACCTTTGCAGAAATATAAGCATACAACTCTGGAACACTGAGTATTTGTTGTGTCCCTCTTGAGTGCATAATGGAAATGAATTTGAAATCCTTGAACTGTTTTTTTTTTTTTTTTTTTTTTTAAAGCTTCCTGGTAACGATAACAACAAAGAAGAGTCTGCTCTTTGCTCTCATTTGGTTTAATTTCAAAGTGAGTGTAGAAAGCTTTCTGGTAGACTCTTCCAGTAGGCTGTTAAACTGTGTTACAGCCAGAGAGGAGATGTAATAACGTAGAAGTGAAATCTTAGATATTACCAACTCGTGGGTTGACTATGATACTAATGCTTGCAATGGTAACTTATGCCTTGTCCACACGGGTATTTTGTAAATGCGTTTTGGGTTCTGGTCCACACCTAAACGGCGTTTTAGGTCACTGAAAACTGTCGTTGACATGTAGACAGTGAAAACAGAGTTTTTGGCTTGTAACGTCAGAGTGTGCGTCGTTATCTCCTTTGTCAGGCGTCACTAATGAGGAGTCGTGTCTAGAAGGTAATCCGCAATTTGCGAAAATGTGTGAAAACTCTCGGGAGACTCGCTGCCCAATGACCTATCCTAACTTTAACCATTCAAGCTCAATGCCTTACCTAAACTGTTTCACAGCTTGGGGGTTACCTTCCAGACACGACCCTAATGATGCCACATGTCATGCAACGGCGGCATAAATACATCCATGAATGGTGGACACGGCCCAAGAACCTGCTAACAGGACTTATATGTTTACATTTACAGTTACTCTTCCACCATATTGAGGAACAGAGGCGTCAGATTGCGCTACGGAGGTCACTGCTATCTATCCAATGCAGCACTCCCACGATACAGACCCCGTCGCCGGTATGTGTGTGCGTGTCCCAACCTTAGACTGTATATAAAGATGTACGACGCCTCTCCAAATCCTCCCGTTGTACAGAAGTCAACCTAAAATATCCCGGATACGGGAGCTGCCGTCTTGAGATTTTGACGTAATTTGGAGCCAGAATCTAAGCAGTAGTCATCGGGCGGTGGAGCTGCATCATCAAGGTCACCCGCCCGAACCGTGACCCGTGATTTTATAGCATCAAATAACTAATTCAATCCAAACTTATCAGAAATATGAACACTTGAACGTACATCAGCGTGTTAAGAACTACCTAGAATGACAGAAACCATCTTTGGGAAAAATGTATTTGACGTACACTTTGACTTTTTAGTTTGCCCCATGTCCCATCCGCTAACATGGAGGGGGTGAGATTTATGCCCTATACTGCAGCCAGCCACCAGGGGGCGATCGAGATGTTTTGGCTTCACTTTTGGTTTTGGTTTTTTCATGTCGTTCATCTTTATATACAGTCTCTGGTCCCAACCTGCCCACTGGCTTCGACAGCGCTTCAATTGTGTTTTGCGTTTTCGTCTGGACAGAGATTTCTTAAAACCGTGATTGTGTGGACGGTATTTTCTTTGGAGAACGAAGGAGGGAAAACTCTGTTTACAAAAATACCTGCGTACATGTGGACTAGGCCTGTGACTGTCAGTAGAGTTAAAAAAACATCCTATGGATATTTCTTTCATCAAATGAGAAATGGTCAAATCTTACATTGTAAATGTAAAGAGTGAAGAAATTAGATAGTAGAAATGTAATGAAATTGTTAAAAGACATTTAAGCATATCAAAATGTACAGTCATGGATGTTTTAGAATTTTTGATATCTGATCTATGGTCATTCAAATTGTCGTTGAGTATTTTTATCTCAAATATTGAAGTGCAGTTGCCGATTTTAAGCGTCATCCTGTGAAACAAACTGGTCATTAAAGATGAGAAAAGAGCAGGAACCATCTCCACCCCCGTTCCCTTCTGTCTGACTCATAGATAACATGTGTCAAACCGGTCGTCATCAGCTCAACTGCAGGGAGCAGCTGAGGTCAAGCTGTGTACATAACCTCCCAGTAGGTGTACAGTGTGGCAGAGTAGTGTGAGTGGATGAGGCAGATGTGACTCATTGAAATAATAAATATCATTTAAGGGATCTAATTTTCGGGGCTCTCTGTGTCACTTTGACATAGCCTCATTTCCCTGCTTCTCCAGCCCTCCCTCCCTCCCTCCTCTCCGCTGTGTGTGCTGCTGATGTTCGGTGCCGGGGCTCAGACATTAACATGCGGCAGCTATCCCGGCCCCACAGTCCCTGCGGTAATTGGAAAGCCGTCAGCAAGCCGTTGTTTCGACGGAGAGGGGGACAGAGAAAGAGAAGGCTGTGAGATGGGGGAGAGCAAGAAAAGCAATAGAGAGTTGGGGAAAGAAAGAGACAAACAAGGCTTGAAATGAGGAAAGGGGGTGGACATAAGAAGGGAGAAAGAAGGGTAAAGGGCACATGAGGCTAGAATCAGGTGAATGAAAGAAAGACGGCTATAAAGTGACTGGTACAACGTGCCGGGGGAAGGAATGGCAAGAGACTGAAAGGGGTCGAAAGGTAGAAAGACAGGGATGAAGGGGTTTAGAGATTTCTAGTCTTTCAAGGAAATGTTGCAGAGAATCTCATCAGTTCATAATCAAGTTCTCCCAAAGCAAATTCCAGATCAGGTAAACATGAGCATCTGATTTTATTAAATATAGATCAACATATGCTTGAGGGGAAAGCATTGACAACACAAGCAGCAGCATGATGCTGAATGCAACTTACACAGTGGTGGCAAGTAGTGATGAATGAAGACTAGGCGGAGCTCTGCCGCTGCTGTATTAGAATTCACCGCCAGAGAGAGAAGGAAAGAGAGAGAGAGAGAGAGAGAGAGAGAGAGAGAGAGAGAAGGAAAGAGAGAGAGAGAGAGAGGATGAAGATGCAATGCGAAGAAATGTTGAGAAGGAGAGGGATAAGAGGGTGAAATGGAAGCGAGAGAATGAGAGAAAGAAGGAGGGGATTCAAGGCAAAGGGAAAGAGGGAGGAGCGACAATTAAACCAAATGGGCTGGAGCTTTTTGCCCCCCGCCCCACTGCACACACGCACACACACACATACATACATACACATCCTCGCACAGCCTTGCCTCAGGGAGCCATGGCGCATGCACGCTTGCTTGCAGGCAGACAGGCAGGAGGAGATCAATCGTGCTCTGGGACTAGTGTGTGTGTGTGTGTGTCAGCGATGTGTTAGCAACATGCTGGTGGTGGCGTATGCCATGCTAGCGGAGGTGCAATGTTAGCAGGAGTGGAGGGGGCTGTCTGTGTATGTGCCTGCGCGCACGGCTAGAATGCACATAGAGGGCTTGTGGCGTGTGAGTGCGAGCGAGCCGTCAAAGGGGAGGGGAGCCACGGAGTGCAGCAGCATCGGTAGCAAGAGCAGCAGCGGCAGCAGCAGCAGCAGCAGCAGCATTGCCAGAGTGTGTGTGAGTGTGTGTGAGCGAGCGTGTGTGTGTGAGAGGTGGAGGGGAGAGGAGAGGCAGACGCGGCGGGACTCCCAGGAGAAGGAGCGGGAGTCGGGGAGCAGACCCAGCCTCTCTCCTCCACAGCAGGAGTACCAGGACCCAAGGACGAGGCAGGATCTGTAACCCAGCCTGGAGCAGCTGGAGCCGGGGACACACAGGGATCTCTCTCCCTCTCCGGAGGGGGCTTCTTCTGGAGCCCCAACTCAGGATGTGTTTGACTAAGGGGGTCTTCCAGACGGATCTGACAGACCCACACAGAGAAGGAAGCAGTGCAGTCCCTCTTATCGTTAAACATTTCTGCCTCTACTTCGGATAGGATGCGGGGGAGAGGGGAGAGATAGAAGGAGAGGGTAAAAGGGAGCAAGAAGGATATTGTCTGTGCTATTGAAGAAGGAAGAGAGGGAATAAGACGAGGAGGAGTGTACTCTCCTCTCATGACTTTCCCATGGAACACTGATTGTTGACTGTTGATCAGCAGTCTTGTTTATGAATCCCTCCCTGGCCAGCGTAACAACCAGGGGGTGTCACCAGGTTGCCGTCCCGCCGACAACCATGTCGGTGACCACAGGCTTCAGTTACCAGCTCCCTGGAATCACCACAGTAACATATGTGTTTGTTTACAGCCCTGGCTCAGTGCAGCGAGACCCAAGCCCCCCTCATCACACGCCTCCAGCGCTGACGGGCCCCCGCGGGCCCAAACGGAAACTCTACAGCGCTGTCCCGGGACGTACCTTCATCGTGGTCAAGCCCTACACGCCACAAGGGGAGGGGGAGATCCAACTCAACCGAGGAGAGAGAGTCAAAGGTAGGTTGTCTGCTATTATTTGTGTACATGTTTTATTAACCCGACACTGTAACTACTACTTCTGGATACTACTGCTGTTAATATTCTGTATTTCATCGCTACTAGTCGTGTTTAGGATCTCCTGTAAAGTTCGTTGGCTACATGTGGCTCTCAAGACTGTCAGAGCTGGGTTTGTTGCAGACATTCCTATGCTCTCATACGTCTCCGATACGAAGCACATCATTACTTCACCATGTTTTCGGGCTGCAAAGCAGTTATGTAATCCCTCAACCCCGGAAGTCATCTCTGAGCTTTGACATTGTGAATTATCATTTCATCCACTTTGTAAATGTGCTGTTTTCTGCTTCACACAGAGGTGCAGTGGCTTCGCGTTCATGTGTTTGTGTGTGTGTGCTTTTGTCTCTCCATCCATGCTTCACTCAAGACTATGACTGTAATGACGTAGAAGGTAAACTCCATAATATTCTTCTCACCCTGTTTCTCTCTCTCCCGTACACTTCAGTGTGTCAACCCTACACCTACAGTGTAGCAATTAGTTCCTGGCCCTGTTTGAATCCACTTGAGATATGTGCACAATCTCAGTGTAAATCTGTGATTACTTCAAGGAGAGGGCATGCAAATTCAAACAGGTCCCGTGTGCTGTTTGGTTGTTGGTATGCATACACACCCTGTGTCCTTCTTCTCCCTCTTTGAGAGTGCTTCCCCTCTGAATGTACAACTGCTTTTGTCCCTCCTCTTATCACCTGTCCACAGACACCGAGCTCCACGTTGACCCCACACCCTACATCCTGCCACTTCACATACATCACCGTGGATCAAACCCGCATTAGCCTAATGGAAACAGTTCCCTCATGTCCTCAGAAAGGCCGGAGAGAGAGAGAGAGAGAGAGAGAGAGAGGCAGGCCGCACTCATGCTGAGACCTCTCATGTTCCTCTCAGATCTACAGTACAGAGGCACAGGAAGTACAGATTAAGGGTCAATTTGGAATTTCAATTTGGATTTTTTTGTGCAAACAACCACAACACACACACAAATCTCTCTCTCTCCTTCTTCCTCAGAAACATTCAGTATCAAACAACCCCTCTCTCTGCCTGGATACATACTGAAGTATTCCCACCCCTTCCTAGATGTCTTCCAGCTTCTCTGACCTTAAACACGTTTACCTCCTGTATGCTTTTGATGCCTCATCTTTATAGTATTGTGTCTGTTTTATGGAAACACAGCTGTTATTTACACATGAATTACTAAAATAGGCGATAAACAATTCAGATTCAACACTTGAGAACCGAATGATACAGCATTGTCTGGAACGGTGATGCATACTGATGTTGACACAAATGTTATCGGAAATGTGATGACTCAACAGCAGCCAGTATGCCTCCATCTACTGAATGGATCTGCTGTCACTGACTTTTCTGTCGGTGCAGCTGAATCTATAACCCTGCCACTAATGTGAACACACAGTGTTTTGCCGTTCTTTCATGTTGGCCATGCAGGAAACAAGCTTACAGTCGCATGGCTGCCAGCACCATGGCCCAGCCAAGTAAACCATCTGGCTGCGATACGCAACACTGACCATCATAACCATTACTGTGTTGCCTTCACTATGCTTCTGTAGTCTTGGGATATAAACTGAGAAATACGTCATTGATGTCAACTGGTTGTTGAATATCTCAGAGCCTAATTCACCCAAATTCGGTTTAGTGCAGTAGTCCTACATGTAGCAGGGAGTGACCAGCCTTCCTGCTGCACAGAGAGGCCTGAGAAGCCACTTCCTTTAGGGATGGATGACCCTTGGTTTGATACATAATGCATTTCATCTAATCTGCATTCATAAATGGATGAGTTGCTAATAGTAATAGGGCTCATTTGCAATGGAGGACAAGAGGAGGCAAGGCAAGTGAAAGAAAGAGGAAACGATAGATTAAGGATTTATTCATTTATCTTTTCCGGTCTCCTCCTGGTTAAGGTAACAAACAAATGAAACACACCTACACCTTCGGGGAGTTTGATTAGCCCTTAAAGGGATAGTTTAAACGGGTGTTTTGAAGTAGGGTTATATGAGGTATTTATATATAGTCAGTGTATTACAGTGGATTATGGTCGACATGCCCCCAGTTTGGAGAAACAGACAGGAGTAGTGACTTGGGAGCAAAACATATTTTAGCCACCTAAAAGAAAGCCTCACCTAAAAATGTAGAGATATCTGTTTAAGTGTACGCTATATTTAGAATATTTTCTGATGGGGAACTGAAGTGAAAGTGAAACTTATCTATACGATTTTTGTCATCTGAGTCTGCTGGCTTTGAGGAGAGCATAGACACTTTCAGTTCTTTGTCGGAAAGGGCTTTCTGACGCTAAGATAGAGCGATGGAAATATTCTTACGTGGCTACAATACGGTTTGCTGCCGTCCCCGTCCACAGCAGTACATTGCTTTGCTCCGGTGCTGGTCCTGTCTGTTTCTCCAAGCTGGGGGCGTCCCGACCGTCATCTATTGTAGGTAACACACTGACTATGGATAAGTACCTCATGTAACCCCACTTCAAAACACCCAAACTATCTCTTGAACTTACATGTGTGCGTGTGTGAATGTGCATATATGTGAAGTCATTATCAGCAGAGTTGTTTGTACCCTGAAGCTAAATCTAATATTGCTTCCGACTACAAATATGTTGATGATTCAGTTACAGTTAGATAATTTACCCCCCCAAACACACACTCAGTCACTCATACACTCATCTCCGTCTTCCTGTTAACGTCCTTACACCCTTGTTAATCACCAGCCGTACCAGAGGAGCATCTTTATGATGAGATCAGACCTGGTAAATCTCACTAAATGATTTGTCTGTTTGTGACTGTGTGCGTGATGTGTTAGCATCCATGCTTACAAGCATTAGCATAAATGTCTATTAGCTCACCTGTTAGTAGGACAGATTGGTGGCCTGTTGAGGCAAGGAATATTGTGTGCCGTACAGGGAAAGATGTGTCACACTGTGTAGTTTAATGAAGACATTGATTTTGTTCTAACGGGAGACGTACTTTAGTTCTCAGCAGTAGACTGTAGCACATTCCCAGTCAAGTGTGTTGATAGCTAAGCGTGTTTTAATATACGATTTAACAAATGCACAATATGATGATTTCTTGACTTTTTTCCTTGTAGTGGCGGATGATCTGGACTCAGATGGTAAATACAGTAGAGACTTATAGCAAAACTTCACATAGCAATTTGGTTCTACACTGTCTCATGTCACTTAACTAGGACATTTAACTTAACATGAAAGTCTTAGAAGTTGTTTTTTGCTTACTTGCAATTAATTCATCACAATTTGAGTGTCTTTAAATTCCAAACCCATTTTAGGCAAACTGAGGAATCTTCCTCAATTATGTATTGCTTTTTACACAGCTTGACTGTTTTCTTGCAGTGTGCAACAGCCAACTAAAATAAAAAAAAAAGTCCTTTTAGTTATTTCCTGTTAAGATTCACCATAAAGGTTAGCAGTCATATTCAGTGTGTTATCCATGTTGTAGCAGTATGGAGGTATGTTGACGACAAAAGATTTGAGAGAGCACAAAACAAATTTTGAGCGCTACTCAGTCTGCAAGTCAACTTTTGAAAGCGCACAGGCACAAGGGCAAATCAGATTTGAGCGTGCTGATCATGTGCACGCTCATTTCTGAGTCTGCTCTCTCAAATTCCTCCAGCTGTTTCGGCCTCTTCTGAGCACTTGAGATTGTGTCGATCGGCACTGTAAAGTTGCAAAGTTCAGCCAAATTCTGGCAATCCAACTGATCCTCTTACCGTAGTCTGGTTTATTCATAGTGTGTTGGATTTGCAGGTTGTCATTCTGTATGTAGCCACAGTCCAAGTTTAAAAAAACTTTGTCCATCACATAATGATAGAAAATTGTCTTAGGCTCACAAACAACATGAAAACATACACCCAAGAAAGACACAAACAAAATTACATTAAAACACAAACAAAGGTACATATTATGTACCTTTTTTTTGTTAAACCATTAGTTTTTTTTTCTAGGGGTGATAATGAGCCTCATTCATAAATATTCTTTTCTTATAATGGTTCTAATAATTTCTCTGTTAAAATTACTCCTAAAACGGACAAAGAATAATTAAGGAAACCCTAAATCTGGTTCAGAAAACCACACTAGTTAACATGGCCACTATGATATAAAGCTACTTTAAAATTAAGATGGTTCTCTCGGCTGTAATGGCTTAAAAAGTAGATAATTTGCCAACAAATTGAATGTGATTTTAGTCATTTAGTGTTAACACATTAAGATAATACAGACACCAAGTACTGCTCTTAATATCTGGTGGTTAAAGAATGCCACTCAGCTTTTATTTTGAAAGTAGAGGGAATGGTCTAACGAGATGACCCATCACATCCAGGTCAAATTGAACAGGAGACGCTCTTTGTGCTCAGGGGATTCAGACTGCCAAACGTGAGCGAGCAGCTTTGATCATTACGTGTGTGAGAATCCTTCTTGCTTGCTCAAATATCGTTACACAATTCATCTGTTCAAATCATCTGTTACACTCCGTCCTCCGTCACCCTCTCAAACATTGACTTGCAGCCTGAGTAGCACTCAACTGTGTTTTATGCTCTCTTAAATCTTTTGTCATCAGCATATAGCAGTATGTTGTGGTGGGATAGTGCTACTAACTCAACTGTAGACAGCCAATACGTATATTTAGGTTTGAGCATTGTGATTTAATTAATGTGTTTACCATTTTCAGTCATTAAGTATTTACACTATAATGAAAAAACATGACACTACCTTTTTTATCAGTTGTGTATTAATTCATGTGATGCCTTATAGCTGACATCCCGTATAATGAAGACGATGAGGATTATGCCATTGACATTAATGATGATGATGATGAACATGAAGGTAAAATTAATATGTTTTGTATTATTATTTTGAAAGAAGGATGACAAAGTGGTTAAAACTATAAATCATTAAGGAGACAATTATTTTCATATTTTCATTTTGTGAGATTGAGATGTGTAAAGTTCTCAAAATTGGCACGTGGTTCCACATTTTCATCCTTCCTTTTCCACGTAGACTAGCATTGGTAGATGCACTTCTACCCCCCATGAACAACAGTAGATGGGCCTTAATGTGTGCTTAGTTTCAATGATGCTAGTGTCCCCATGAGGACATGTTTTATCCAATCAGTTTCTCCTCGGCGATGAAGAACTGCTTGGAAAAACTCCCAGTCTTTACTCAGTGATTGTCAGTCCATTGGTCTGCTGTCTGAGATCAATGTCTCTAGACAGCCTTCGTCTAGACAAACAGCCCCGCCGTCCGCCATTTAGCGGGGTCATCCACATCCAGCTCTCCAAGCAGACTCTCGTGTAATGAGATCTGTTTGTCCTCCCTCACTCACTGACCGCCACTGGACCACAAAACTAGCATGCATTTGGCATCATGGGGTGTTTGAGGGTTTGTGTGTGTGTGTGCGTGTGCGCTGATGTCAGTGATGGCGGTTCAAAGAAATGGATGCTTCCAAGATGATCAGATTTTGTGGTCTGTCTGTGTGTACATGTGTGTATCTGGCCACAGCTGTGTGTGTGAGTGTGTGTTTGATGATCCCTTTGGTACACTCCATTAACAGGTTGCCCGGCCCATCACCCCCCACCTTCTTGCATCCCCTCACTATACTCATTCCCCTGCTCACACCTGTGTTTGTTTCTACTCTTCCCCTTCATTGATGTAATCTGATCTCATCATCCGGATGGACATCTCTTGAAAGGCCACTTACTATCGCCATGGTAACGAAACAGGGACACATGCCACCGTAAAACTGGTCAAGCTTTTCGCACACTTGGGACCCCGTACACATTCACACAGATGTGCACACTCTGTGCTCAAACTCAACACACAACTGCAGGTGTGAGAAGGTAACACACACAGAGGAACAACAAACACATTCAAAGGAACAGATGTGTGTGTATCAACATGCCGGTTCCCCCCCGCTGGGAGCATTAACTGCACGTTCAGGACATTCTTCTCCTCAACAAGGTGACACATTTAAGAGCATGCTTTCGTAACAATGTATTACATCTCACACACACTGCATAGACCTTCTCCAAACGCCATTATAAATCTTGCAGACAGCCATGAAAATGAAACCAGCACAAGTAACGTTGAGATTAGACATTCACAAACATGATTAATGGGGTTTGGCCGCACCCAGTGTGTGCAGAATATTAACACCGGTATGGGCAGTGGAGGATACCTGGACTAGCTATACCGACACAAACACACACATATACTGGGTTTAATGGATTATTCCAGGTCTAGCTGCACACAGGCTCAGAAAGCAGCTATTACTGCTGTTATAATCTCTGGGAACACACACAGTAGCTCAGCCATTTACTAATGCTGGCACACTGATCGCACGTCATAGAACTGCAAAAGCTTTCTGTTGAACCAAATGTCTGAAGGTATGCTTCTCCTCTTGTGTATTTAATTCTCTTCGACAATAGCTACATGTGTATATCTACACTGATGTGTATTTTGAACAAGAGCCAGTAGATTATACAAGTGAAGCTCTGCACAGTGCATTATGTTTTTGACCACAAAGCTTGCTATTGTTTAGACTTAAAATGCATATGCATCTGTCCGTTACCAAGCAACAGGTTGTAAGTGCGTAACAGCTCTGACATGTAATTTTAAGACAGAAATAAAAATGATCAAATTATGCCTTTTAGTGAGTTTCATAAAATTCATTTGGTTCTGAGAAACAATTTTCTTTTACCTGCATATTTTTTACTTTGATTTTTAGAAATATTCCTCCATTTTATCTTTTTATCTGCTTCATGCAGATCAGGTTGGACGAGAAGCCTGTGTGCCGAGTGTTGAATTTAGACTAAATATCATTGTTAGCCTCCCACAGTGAGCTTGGGTTGAATTACCGGTAATTAGACTTCCTCTCTGTCTAGTAGTAGCATGAAGTGTACCGTGTGTGTGTGTGTGCGTATGTGTGGATATGTCTGTGTATGTGCAAGTATGAGCAACTCTCCATTGTTGCTTGTGTATGTGCTGCGTGCAGATGTGTGAATCTGTAAGTGTGTGTCTGCCTGTGTGCTTGTGTGTTTGTCTCTGTGCAGCACAGTGTAAGTAATTGCCTCCCACAAGTTAGATAAACAGCATCCTTCAAGTATTCAGCAACCAGCTGTCCTAATATCCGAGGCACATATGGAAGAAATGTCTCCCCGTCTTTCTCTGCCTTTGTTCTGTCTCTTTCTATCTCTTATATACCTATGCGCACGTACACATTATACATTTATTTTTTTGTATGAGTAGCAGATGTACACTATGCTTATACAGGCTTTGTGTTTTTTTGATTTTGGAGTAAACATTCTGCAATCTTTTCTGTGCATCTTGCAATTCATTAACACAATGTGAGACCTCACTTACATCAACAATACAACCTGGGATCTCATATCAGTGTACTTAATGCGTTTAAAGTTACTCTACAATATGACAGCATTTATGAGACGGAGCTACCTGTCAACATGTGCGACTTTTTGCATGTTGCATGATTTTAATGATGGCACTTAAAGGGACTATTTGTAACTTTCAGAAATGCTTCTTAACAGCGACACCTGTGGCCGTGAAATCAACGAAAGTCAGCGTCGGGCTCGCGCTTGCTCGCTCTAAATATACCTGAACGAGCATCGCTCAAAACAGTGAGGCGACACACGTCAGCTAAAACCACAATATCACTCTATATTTCAGCTGCTTGGCAGTAATGTTAGCTGACCAGACGAAGGTCTCTCCATGAACATGATTTAGATCTGATCCTAGTGTTGGCTTTTCCTGCCTACCCGCTACATTTATGCGCGTACAAAGTTACAAATAGTCCCTTTAAGAAAAATGTTGAGATGGATATTCAACATTGACCGATTAACTTAGTCAGTGGGAAAGAATCTATATAAGCTAAAGATACCAAGGAATGGTATTCTAGATGTGATTTTGACAATGGTCACATCCTTGTATAAGTACACTATCAGATTTTCTCTTTTTCAGGGGTCAGAAAGTAATTTGTAAAATATATTAATGGCCAAACTAAGTCTGCTGTTATCACTTGAGATAATCAAAGTAGAAATTAAATCAACTTGAACCCCAGAACGTGTCACACAATTCCTGTGATTACCAAGATTTTCCCACTGAGATACTAGACAGGGAGTTGTCTATACGATAGCCAGAGCATTAATATAGCAGCTATTTGCAATGTAAAGATATAGAGGAGTAATGTCTACCTGAGCAGAGAATGAAGTCGCTCTCCCTCTGTGTGTTGTAGTTTGACTTTCTCTGTGCTTTGTTTACATAAACACGGGCCGGCCGTCTATGCTTTTAGTGCATGTGAGCTGCCCCACTCTGCACTGCTCTCATATGGCAGTTACAGCTGATGGCGTTGTCGCCGAAGAGTAGCATCCACTCTCCAGTTTCCCCTCAGGTTAACACTGTTAGCTCTGTCAGCACTGTTGCCGTTGTTTGCACTTCTAGTGCTGTTAGCACCGTTAACTGCTAGCTGCCGGCTCAGCTGTCGTCATGTTGAGAGCCGTGTGGAGGCACTAGATATTTTCAGAATTTTATATTGAGCACCTTTGAATAATATATTCACATTTTTTTTTTCCTTAGGTTAAAATTGTGTGCATTGTAATCCTAAAAGAACCTTCCTTAAGGCTAAAATGATGATTTACACGTGCTTAATACCTGCTAGCTATGCCCCTTAAGGCAAATGTGTCGATCGTCTTAGCTTCAAGAGAGGTGAATAAAAAAGCATCATTCTAAAAAAAGCCCATTTCAAACATATTACTATTTGTTAATATGTCGTCACCAACCCCCACAAGGAAACCCTGAGAGGCCACAAAGATGTTTAATAGCGTAGTGCATACTGCGTGGGGGCATTGGAGGAAAGAGTGTGTTGTTGGGGATGAGGGTTTTGTGTGTCCCATTTTACCCAGGAGAAATTACTATTATCACAGCATGGACCTGAGGCTAGTCGGTTTATTAACAGATTTCACTCGTCGGTCATTCATTATGTCCCAAGCTGTGTGTGTGACGTGTGTTATTGATACCGGACATGGTCACAAGCCCAAGGCAAGGACGTTGATGTCACAGCTAACCTTCGAGCTGTCCAATCAGAGTAGCAGTGGGGTGCAAAGTCCCGCCCACGCACCTACCTGCTCCCCGCTGACCACACCACCTGTCCTCCTATTACACTCTCATCCTCTTTGCTTTTTTTTATCTTTTTGTTTTCCAAACATGTCCATACGGTGCACCTCTAGCTCACAGGATCATCCCACACTTACACGCTCACTGAAATTAAAACCCATGCTCGCCTAACACACATACATACCTGTAACTTACTGAGATGTAGCCTCGTACAAAATGCTAATTAGAAACACGGCATAAACAGCAGTTGCAGAGTTAATCAGTGTATGAATAAACATGAACAGGAAAACTGCTGCATAAACAGGAGCCATTGACTGACACAGATACATATTCAACAGGAACACCGATATATGCTTTTGATTTACAATCACTCTTATCATGTACAATGTGACGCACACTGTTTGAGTTGGGCACGGCGAGTGCGGGGCCGAACTGACTGAGTGACTCCAGATGGTTGTTAACAACAGGCGTTTTCTGTCCTGCACAGTGACACCCTACTTTGCAGTCCTGGGTGTGAAAATGCGCATGTAAAGGTCACGTCCTTAGCCGGTAATGTCAGGTAGAGAAGCTTTTAACACATTTTGAAAAACCTTGTGTTTTGACCTCTTCTTGTTGAGCTCTCTCTCTCTCTCCAAATGCATGCAGGAATGAAATGAAAAACAATCAAACAAGAAAGAATTCAGTTTCCTTTTGAGTTTATTCTTGTTATTAATGTCCTTGTATTCAGCCCCTTGACCACTCACCAACCCAACTCGCCCATGCAGCCGCATGCAATTTCATTTTTGTCATGTAATAATATGTAGCGGAGGCCGGAGTACGGGTGCCGGTCAGCTCATTACAGCGTGTTCATTTATCACGGCATAAACACCATCATTTATGTGACACCCTGACTCGTCAATCAAATGATTAGGTGTGTGATTAACGACTCAACAACAAACAATCTATCACTGATCTATTAACGATCAACAGACAATCAATGGCTGGTCTACAGCTAATCAATCACTTGCATACTCTGATGGAGAACTCCACTGTGTTCTGTTCCTTGCTGGTCAGTCTACCAGGTGATGAGATCTGGATCTGATTTTGTCATATCAGTGTGTGTCCATGTTTTGATGTAGATTTGTTTGCATGTGCTCATAATCCATATTAATGATAATAAACCATTGTATTTAAAGGAACAGTTTGTAGGATCTGACGGTATCTAACGGTGAGGTTGCAGATAAGCCAAGCGTGTAGGATCGCTACGGTGACCGACGCAAAAACGTGAATGGCCCTCTCTAGAGCCAGGTGTTGTAAGAGTAGAGTGCTTAGAGTGTACGTGGGAAGCGAGTAGTGAAGCAAGACAGAGAGAGAGCGGCGGCGATGGGAGTGAGTAACGTTATTGATTCCAGCCCAAGCAGGAAAAGTTAACAGAGTTTGGTTTGTCCGTTCTGGGCTACTGTAGAAACATGCCGGACTCCGTGAATAGGACCCGCTCCCTATGTAGATATAAATAGCTCATTCTAAGGTAACAAAAACACAACGATTCTTATTGTCAGGTGATTATACACTAAAGAAAACATACTTATGATATTCCTTTTCACCCAATAGATCCCTCTAATTGTTACACACTGGCTATTTCTGTGCCATCAGAGCCGGGCTTGTATGTGATATTGCCCTGGAGTAAGAGAAAAAAAAGAAGCAAAGACAGAGGGTAACTATCAGGTAGCCTGTTCTATTTTTGTCTCCACCTGAGGGTTGACACAGAAGGAGAGAAAGAATGAGAAATGGAATAAAAAGCAGAATGAAAGAAGAGGAGTGTCATGTAGCTCACCTCAAGCCTGGGAGGGAGGGGGGGAGATGAGATGAGAAGAGAAGAGGGATCCCTCTGAGTCAGCCTTGGAGTTTTCCTCCCTCCTCTCCTCCTCCGCCTCCTCCCACTATAATTTACAACACTCCCGCCCTCCTTTTTTTTCTCTCGCCTTCTTCCTTTGCTCCACTCCTTCTTCGGTCTCTGCTGTCATTCACAGCAAGCCATTTCTCATTGTTTCCATATTTAAATTTTTTCTTAAACTTGTCAAGTCTTTATTTTTTTCAGTCTCTCTCTCTCTCTCTCTCTCTCTCTCTCTCTCTCTCTCCCCCTCCATCTCTCTCTCAGTTGAATACTGATGAGCCAGAGACTGCACCACTCCCTCGCCCTCTTCTAAGCAAAAGAAGTCCTGTGAGGACGAACATGCAGCAAACCACAGCACACATTTGACTCAGAGCAGTGTGACTATCCCTCCTGCTTCTTATTTATTGGCTCTCTACTTCATTCAGTCTTGCGTCTACTCTGGGGTCCACTCGTCCTTTTTCCCACATCACCTTCTTAATTGCCAGCCACCTCTGCTTCTCCTATTTCATGTCCACCTCCGTCCTTGTCATTAAACTTAATTTTCTTATACCTATTCATCTCTTCTGTTTCTGTATGACCTTGTTTTTGCTATGTAATACTCCGTCTATATGGTTCCATGTGTGCTCTATTCTCCCTCCAGAGCATTAGCATGTATTGTTCTACTCATATGTTACAGGTTATGACGACCATCCCTGTTGCACTACTTTACTGTACATAGTCATCCCCCCTTTCTCTTCCTGGTTGAGTGTGTGTAGGCGTGTGTTAGCGTGTCTCCGGTTGTGTCCCCCTTGTTTCATAAAGATGCAACTCTGCTCTCTCTCTATTACACTGAATTGAACTGAGGTTTAATAAAGAGTGCAGGGATCCAAATCTAATAACAGCCCCACTCTGGTTATTGGAATACTCTCCACTCTCACCTTCACACACTTTATGTCAAGCACACACACACACACACACACACACACACACACACACACACACACACACACACACACAGAGCTATGTCGGTGGAGATATATACTTGCTCTTTATTCAGAGAAAAGCCTTACTCAGCAGGTCCCTCTTTCACATTACATTACACTTACTGTACATCACATGCAAACACACACAATGGTGGTGTAAATTGTTCTCAGTAAAGCATCATAACAAGGTTTTGAGAGAACAGTGGGATCCCCACACGGGGATGTGGGCGCTACAGAGGTCAGGTCCGTAGGAGGGGTCACCGATGTATTCATATTTGTTAGGGATGCACCGATACTGTATCGGATATCGGGCCGATACAGACTCAAAAAGCTGGATCGGATAGCGGTGACAATGGGGCCGATCTATTCAATTCAATTTTATGTTTATATACTATTTACATTATATACTGTAATTTTAATTTCTGTTTAAGTTTTGACCAATTTGTTGCTGAATTAAAAAGGTTTACACTTGAATTGTAATTCCTGTGATTTTGATGATTTTTTTCAAGTCGCTGGTGTACGATTTATTATTTTAATAATAAATATCAATTCAGTAAATTTATATCTATGTTTTTATATGTCACATTTTGTTTTACAAAGTTAAGAAAGCAATGTTTAAGTCAAGCCTGATGTTTCCTTACACATAAAAGAATGATCCCAGTCACTTCCACACAGTGAGGCATACAGCTTATTAATTAAACACCAGTATCAGATCGGTACTCGGTATCGGCCGATACTCAAAGCCCAGGTATCACTATCGGTATTGAGGCTGAAAAAGTCGGATCGGTGCATCCCTAGTATCTATGATTGAGGGATTGCCTCCACACGGCTCTCAACATGGTGACGGCTGAGCTGGCGGCTGGCAGCTTACGATGCTAACAGTGAAAACAACAGTGCTGACAAAGCTAACTGTTTACCTGAGGGGGAACCGGAGGGTGGGCGTTACGCTTCCGTGACGATGCCATGGGTCTGGGCATGCGCAGCCGGACAGGCTATACATAAAAACAAAGCACGGAGAAGCTCTGATACAACACAACACAGAGGGAGAGCGACTTCGTTCTCTGATCAGGTAGACATTACTCCTCTATATCTAAATACTCTTAAGACTTAAAGGTCCTTATCTTCTTTAACTTAATCTTGAAACTGATGGTTAAATTCACTTGACGTTGAGGTTTTAGTCAGTGTGAGTCTCACATGCTAACTCCTCTCAACACCAGTGGTCAGAATGCTGAAAGTGTTTGTTACTCATTATGCTAAAGAGACAAAGAGGAAACAGAGAGGCAAAGCACTGGGCATGAAGTGAACAGCAGGGAGCAGCAACAGAATGGTGAAAAAATTACAATAGCCTGTGTCTCGTCAGACAGCTCCTGCTACCAGCAGTAGAACAAGCTACCAGGTGTATCTACCAGGTAGCTTACTAATTGCTGTCATCTCTTCACTCTGTCTCCCTATACTATTGTGACTACATTATGCAACCGTGAAATATGGCTGCAGAAAATATACAGTCCATCACTTTAAATGTGATTCTTTTGGATATATAACTGCACTAAATTATGTCTGCCTGAAGAGTTAACAAGTGGAGACTGGAAAAATGAAAAGGCAGTTGAATGGAAAGCATTAAGAACAGTGTGTAGCAGCTATAGAGAGACACATTTAAGAGGCAGGATATCTGAGAACTCCACAATTGTACAATGAAGCAGCACATCGACCTTCATTCAGCAGGTAGAAATTAAATAGTTGCACAGATTATCACCAAAAAATCCTATTTTTCTCCTTTAATGTTGCTTACATCCCAATATTTCCATTATGTATGTGAGTAAAGACATCAAAGATGCACAGTTTCCCTGTGTTCCTTACAGCAAATCCAATGTGCAGAAAGCCTATCGTGACATTTTATGGAAATCAAGTTGTATTTTGGCTTTGGCAAGTCTTCCATGGCATCCCCGTCTGAATCAGTTTGAGTGCATCAGTGGCAGGAAGCCATCAGCCTCCCTCAGCACAGCTGCATCCTTTCTTGTCTGTTTCTGCAGGCGAATACAGGAGTATGACGCACCCACTGTTACCTGTAAAAAAAAATATGTTTGTGAATGTGTTTGTGAAAAGTCTACTCCTTCCTTCACCAGCTGTCATTCATTCATTCATTCATTCATTCATTCATTCAGGCAGTTCCCCTCACTCTGTGTGAGTGCGTGTGTGCGTGTGTGCGTGTGTGTGTGTGTGTGTTGGTTGCTTGGAATACAGAGAAACAAAGACGATGGGAGAAAGAGAAAGAAAATGAATGACTCAGCTCAAAGCAATAGAGCGAAGCAAAGCAAGAATTAAAATGAGCTCAATTGGTCGTCACGTACACACATACACACACACGCACGCACGCACGCACACACACACTCGAGCAGGGATGCATTGAAGCTTGCTTGCAGGCAGGGTGTGTGAAGAGTATAAATAGCTCTGCATCCTCGCTGGTGCTATTTTTAAACCAGGAGCCGTGACTGATTTAACCAAGGGCAAAACTCAGACGTAACACACGCACACACGCGCACACACACACACACAGAACAATACCGTACCAGACTTTTCACGAGACGGCAGACTTCTTGGACACTCATGAATAACTGGGCGGCTGTTGAAACATAGCTCTTTCCCTTTGTCAGCTCGTGTCTGTCTTTAGCTGGCTCTCATCTCTCTGTGTCATTGCTCAATGCAGGCCTCTTTCTGTCACATTCTTTCCCTTTGTTTCATTCTCTGAGGCTCTCTATTATGCTACCCTCCTTTCTGGTCACATTTTATGCTTCGTCTCTATGTTATTTCTGTATAAGCAGAATTTTCCATTAAATGGTCCAGTGAGATGTTGTTAAATCCACTATGAGAACTTGCTGTGGATTTTTCACGAGGCCTTACAATACAGTATGTTGGGCATTGTTACAGAAGATATGTTTTACTGCACAGTATACAGAATCAGCATGATAATGCCCTAGGCAAAAGTGTGTAATAAGAAGGCCTTTCTTGCTTTTGACGTGTCATGTGTACGCCGTGTAGTCTGTACTGACTGCAATGTAAATGCATCCGCGTGAATATGCTACACTCAGAGCTAGTGGCGTAGAATAAAAAGTGAGAAAGACCGCTTATGATGGGCGGGAGGGGAGGTGGATGGGTCCAACAAAGATTGTTTTGTAAATTAAATTTTTTGTAGCAACGTTTGTGACGTGTTTTCCATACTGATGTTACGTTGTTTCAGTACGTATTTTACTTAGTTTACGTATTTATGTTAAGGCCGACCATGACGTTTTTCCTAAACCTAAGTGAGTGGTTTTGTTGCCCCCTGCTGGTACCGCACCTTAATACACACATGTAATATTCACGCATCGGCGATGCAAAACGTGATGCTGACACGCTATCCTCTGGTGGACAGGCGGGTCTATTACATGCTGTGGCGTGATATTGGGTTGACAGAACACCTGAGCAGTTGTAATGTTTATTTGTCATTCTGTGCATTGTTCAGTCTGGGGCGGGTCAAAAATGTGAGTGTGTGTCTGCACCAGCATTGATGAATGTCACTGAGTATATAGAAAGTATTAAAACTCTGTTGCCAGTTTATTAGGTTTACTCCCCACCTTCATACAGATTGTACATTCATCACGTGACTGCTATGTGCAGTAGAAATCTGGCACAGATCAGAATTGATGATCTATAATTCTCAATAGGGATGCACCGATACAACTTTTTTCAGATCGAGTACAAGAACAAGTACTTACATTTAGGTACTCGCTGATACCGAGTACCGATACGAGTACTGCTCTTTGCCAAAAGACCCTCGTTAACAGCCAGCTGGAGGGTGTGAGCAGCACACGGCAAGCTGGGGAGTACCAAATACGAGGCGGTGCGCCGCGACCGGTTTCGAGGTCGGCTTGGAAAGGCTCGGGGCGAAGGCGCTTCTCGGGGCCGTGGCCAAAGCGTCACCGGGGCGGACTTTCCTTAGTGCGGCCCACGTCAAAGGCGCCAAGGGTCTGCGGCGATGTCTGCAACCCACCCAACCCATCTTGAAACACGGACCAAGGAGTCTAATGCATGCGCGAGTCAGAGGGTGCAAGCAAAACCCCGTGCCGCAATGAAAGTGAGGGCCAGCGCGCTGGCTGAGGTGGGATCCCGGCTCTTTTTTATCATGATTAGATGAAAACAGCTAATGGGTCAGAGTCAAAGGAGAAAAGCAAATAAACAAAATGGACAAGAGATAAATAATTTCTGAATTCAACATTGGTTTTCAGAAAGACATGTCTGAGCATGAATTTGATGCTGAGGACCATGTGTGGTTCTGATCGGGCTAGGTGATAAGACCTAAAGTCTGTATGATGATAAATTGTCACAATTAGTTATATAAATGTAACAAGAACTCCTTTTTAAGACATCAACACATTCTATTTTATTTCTCATGTTAACTCACTTCTCATTTGTTTGTCCTGATTAATATAATATGACTCCAAATCCATTCTGGACTTCTGGACTGGACCTTGAGCTGAGTGGATTCAGCCAACGTAATTAAAATTGTGATAATGTGTAAAAAAAAGAAACAAGGACACCAAATCTGGTCCATTGAGGAGAGTAAATGTCCCTTTTGCATTATGCTGATCAAAGATTCAGAATTTGGCACAAGCAGAATGAATCCATGGAGCCATCCGGTCAGGTGTAAACATCACAGGCTGGTTGTGTCAGTGTGATGAGAGAATGTGGGGAATGTTTTTATTTTGGTACACATTAGCACATTAGGGTTCCTGACACCCACTGAAGCATGGCTGAACAACACAGCATATGTCGATGACCATGTTATGGCTACACGTCAGTGGGTTTTCATTGCTCCGGTGGCCTGCACAGTGCCCAGACTTCAACCCTACAGAGCAATTTTGGTATGGACAGGTTAGGATTCAACAAGAGTGTACCAAGCGCAGTCAACTCCACAATAGGCCTGTCGCAATTATTACATAAACGCCTGATAGCGATTATCTGAGCTGACAGCGACCGTTTTGCATAATCGATGGATTCCACAATCAAGGGAATTTAAAGCCAATGTTACAAATGTGGCAACAAATAGGAAGTGAATTAGGTGCGTATTCATCCGCTGGGTAAATAAAGAGCTCATACGAGACCGTATTTGTTGCTTTCCGAAGGAAAATGATGACAGAGAGTCGCCAATAATGATAATTTATAACGGAGAGTTTCCCCTACAGCTGCAGCAGGTTGTTTGACAGCTTTGGAGGACGTTATGCTGGAGTTGTTGCTTCCATCCAGCTTTTCTAATTAGATAATTCACTTAAAAATGTTTGGATTGAAACATGGTGTTATAAGAGTAGCGTGGGTCATTTCAGAAATAGCTGATTGCGTAGTGTGTGTCTGGTTGAGTGAGAGAGACGGTAAATGCGCTCAGTGCAGACAGGTGTTGGCGATCGGAGCAGAGAAGAAATTAACATTTAAGATGTCCAGTAGTAGTAAATGTACAGTGTAGGTCTTATTTTGTGCACGAATAAGTGCCGCAGATCCTCAAGACCCATGTAAAGTCTGTACAGTCTCCCAAGGCCAGTCTGGAAGCTGAAGCAGGAACGGTTAACACTGACTTGAATATTATATATTAACTTTTGAAAATAAATTCAAGCCTCCTTCTACATGTAATTAACCATCTTGAACCACTTTTTCCTTACATTAAGTCAGCCTGTACAGCATTTTTAACAAGCTATTTAAAATAAATCTAGTTGCAGCAGAGCTAGAGGGGAAACATTGTTTCAGCAAACTATTTGAAGATCAATTGACGCTCCTTTGCCAACGATTGCATCATTTCGATGAGCAACCATTGAAATTAACAACATGGATTTAGGTGTAGTTGCAAAGCCAAACAACAGCACCGCTGTGATGAACAGAAATAGACAATTACATTTTTTATATACATCAATTAATTAATTATTTGTATGACAAGTAATCGTCAACTAAGATTTGATGATCATGATAGCCCTACTCTACATTGAACAATATTCCCGCTCAATTCATCCAGCATCTTGCAGAATCATTCCCAGATAAATGTATGCTGTTATAGAGGAGGCACAACATTCAACTACTGTAAATAGGTGTACATAATAAAGTGTGTGTGCAATGGTGCGTGTGTGTTCATGTGTGACTGCATGTATGAATTCATGTCAACGCACGCTGTGTGTTTGCACCCACTAGTTTACCTGTGGAGGTGATTATGAATCAGCGTGGCAGGTCACTGCTTCTAGTGATACAGTCGAGATAGGCCTGACCTCTTATCGCCTGACGTCCGGCTGAGGTGTTGATTGCCTCATGTACTGAACTGTTGTTTAGTTAAGCCCCAATAGACCTCTATAGAGAAGAGAACAAATGGCATTTATTGCTTTGCAGTGAAGCAGCTCTTCAAAGACTCTCCAGTGTACGCATGAAGCCGAGTCCCACCAAAGTGTATTTCTTCTCCTGCTTGAGAACGGCTCTCACTCATACCTTTGTTCTCTGTAATTATTCGTACAGGAGACGTCCATTAGAGAAATAATAGCCTTCTTCATTTTGACCAAGGTATCCAGTTTTTGAGCTGCTGTCCTATTTCCAAAAAACTCTAAAATTAAGTTAAAAAAAAAAGACCATTTAGTATTAGCAGATAAGGCCCTGACCAATTTGGTGCCGTAGGCAAGATATTAGCTGGTGCCCCTCCACCTCTTTGTCTTGTGCGCTCGCAAAGCACGCCTTGCCGGGAGGTTCTCAGTGTTGTTTTTGTGCATACAGGGTTGACATAGCCTCTTAATCTGCTCATAATATAGCTACCATGTTGACCTTGATTATGAGACCAAAAAAAATATCTGACTAGAATGCACCAGTAACAGTAACACATTTAACAAAAACAAGGTAAGCTGCTATATATGTCTTTTAAATGAAATTGTCTAGGTGGAATAGGCCAAAAATTAAACTGCAGCCTACTGGTAGGCCTGTTTCTAACATAATTTAACAATCTAAAAGTGAAAAAACAGAACCATAGGCTATATTTGAATTAGACTCTGCCTGTCTCATTGATCACCATGATCTTAAAATTGGTTCTCCTCAGTACTTGGGTTTACTTGGCCTACTTTTAACCCTCTGAACATCATATATGGTATGGTATATCACCTGACTGATTGGCATTAACATTGCTGTCTTTTGAAGGCTGTGGACATACAGTGGTATCATATGAATGTTGAGATTGTGATGAACCCGTTGATACCAAACATGTCATGCTTGCTTACTGGAAAAGGGGCTAAAAATGTGAGCTGTCTTTACCACGAAGTCCGTGACACCTCAGTGGCAAACGGCGTGTTATGGCCAGGCTGTTTGTGACCCCTCTGGCGCTTGGTGCCCTTCACACAGCATGTGTGCCTTGCGGCGGCACTGAGTACGAGTATCAGGTACTTGCAAACACAATTTTTACTGACCTTGCCTACCCTTCTGCATCTTGGTTATTTCTTTAGTCGTAGAACGCACTCATCAAAATCTTGTTTGGCCATTAAATCACTACCAACCTGCCCTGACAGACTGTGTGATTTCACATTGAGAGATTGAGGAGTGCTACCTGAATCAAAAGCTATATTCACGGTGTATGAAAGGGGACTCTTTTTACATGGCAGATGCAAAAAAATGAAAAATATCACCAGCAGCAAAAGATTGTCAAGATAATCCAACTTGTGAGGGCATGTGAATAGTCTCCATGCAAAGTGACCAGGGATCTTTCCACCGCTCAGCTAGAAATACTTTATCGCAGAATGTGACATAACAACATTTCCTCAGAGCAGATGAGCGAATGGAGTTGTTTGAAGTCACCATAGGCTGCAGACTGCTGCCAATTAGAAACCACTGTTTGTGCTTTCTCAAATGCAGTTTCATCTACAAAGCTCAGGACTGACTGCCTTGCAATGTTTTTGCAAACTTGCACAGTTTCTTTTTGGATTTGATCAGTTTATCTTTGAGAAATGCGAAATGTCCATTGTCACACGATGCCACCATCCCAGTTCATTGTGTTAAAATGATCCGATATGGAGACCAATAGAACCAATAATAGAAAAAATGAAATATAGTATTTTTTCACTTAATTTGTTTTGTAACAGTTGTGACATATTGTAGACTGCCTTTACTGTTAGCAGGCCTTTTCCCACTACCATCTACAACTGTAGCGCTCCACATGGCAGTGGTCCCAAAGCGGTCTGGTTGGACGAAAGCATCAACACGGCACACATATTGTAAATCCTCCTGCACAGACATGCACTGTTTGAGTTCCTTCCTGCCACTTGGCTCCTGTGAGCCCACATCTGAGTCACAGGGACAGTTGTCATGCCAGCACATTGTTGGCAAGCACCAACACAGAGTGGCAGTGTAAGGTAAAGGCTACTGACACAGTCGGGAACTCTCTAAGTACATGTAAGGGGATATATATACTGTACATGTGGACATAACCTAAACATGCATGTGGTTGTTGTTGTTGTTGTTGTTGTCTGTTTGTGCTAAATAAAGCCAATAAATGTATCTGTAGAGACAGATTTTCTCTAAATACAGGGTCCGTATCTCTTAACCCTCTGAGACCCGCGATCCTGACTGACTTTACTGTCCTTCAGAGGCTCTAGCAGGTTTTTTTAGAGCTAGACTGAAGACACAGATAATACATTTTGGTGAGGAAAAACTGGCATGGCCATTTTCAAAGGGGTCCTTTGACCTCTGACTTCAAGATATTTGAATGAAAATGGGTTTTACGGGTACCCACAAGTCTCCCCCTTACAGACATGCCCACTTTATGATAATCACATGCAGTTTTGGGCAAAATCCATTCAGGTTTGTGCATGCAGTATAAATGTTATTTCAGCCTATTCTAAAATGGTGTATTTGAATATTTCTGCATACTGAGGTCCGTAAACAGTCTTGGAATTACATGAAGTGGGTATCACCGTAAAGCTGCGACGCTTGTGGATCCAATGAGCCCAATTGTATTCATGTGTGATGATGTTAGTCCCCATAGTAGCCATTTCATTGTAGTGAGATCATTTTTTGTTATATGACCTCTCTGTATAAAATGACCTGTGGTGACCTCTAGGATAATCACAGCCTCATGAAACTTTACAGCCTCAAACTAAAGACCTAGGGCAGCAGAAATCTCAAAATGTCAAACGTTTCTGAAACCATATCACAGCATGGCTTTTTCTATGGTGTTCCTCAAGGTCTTGGTGTCTTAATGTGGTATTTTGGAGGGATTATTGATCATTTTTTATCAATTCTCGAATGGTAAAAAATGGTTAAATTTAGCACCACATCTGTGTAACAAATGGTATCAACCCAAAAATTGCTGCAACAACTTATGAGACATACTGGAGCATGAGGATGACCATCATATACTTATGTCATCATTTTCTACACTTTTTTACACTTTTCCAATTTATTTTAAATAATTAATTAATTAAATCATGTTTATTTCTTATTAATGACTAGAACAACGTGACACACAGTGTTGAGCTGCATCTCAAATTAATCTTCAGGTTCCCAGCTTTCAGATGATGTACACCACTTCTATGTGACATCTACTGTTGACCTGCTATCTCCCCATAAAGACCCCCTGTACCCCCCCTAGAAAAGACAAAAACAGGTCTATTGTGGGTCTCAGAGGGTTAACACTGTAATTTAGCCAATTCAGTTTACGGTGTTTATTTTTTCTCTGTGTGTTTATGCAGACTCTCTGCTATCAAATGCTGAGAGCACCGTGGGGATTATCAAGCATGTTATGTGTTAAAATAATAAGTGTGTGTGTGTTTCACTGACCTTTTCTTGACTTCACTGACAATCAATTAATTGGCTTGATTTCCACATTTAGAGTGCCTGGGGTGTATTTAAAGTTAATTGAAGAGGATGTTTGTGTATATTACATATGTATGTGTGGAAGAACAGCCTACGGTGTGAAGGTGTACGTAGATATTTTACATCTGTAAAACAGTGACTTTTGCTCACATTCTTAGATACCCGGTGGTCGATTCTGTCCGTATTGTCAAGTGTTGGTGTCAGGAACCAGAAAATGGATTAGTAGCAGGGGTATAAGGGAGTGAGGGAAGTGAGCGAGGGGCCGCCTAGAAGATCAATCAGAGGTCTCACCTTTTCTTTCATTTCTGCCAATGGGGAACAGAGAGCACAGCCGGCACCTGTCTGCTGCAGGGACACCATTACAGTATATAGACGGACACACTGACAGAGACAAAGAGGGAGGGATGGAGACGATGACCGAGAAATCATTCAGTGAAGGGGACCGGGGGAGAAAGTCGTGTAGAGCAGAGTCAGAGGGAGAGAGAGAGAGAATAAAGGGTTTAAATAATGGAAATAACGAGACAGAAGGAGTCCGTTCTCAGGAGACAGGCAGGGTAAAGTTGTGTTAAGCTGCGATCAGAGAGGGGGATCAGTCCATGTATCCTCTGTGTGCTGAGTGTCATGTTTTTTTACAGCGGGAAGTCGATAAACAGCCGTTCTCCCCTCTTGCACGCCACATCTCTCTTAGCTGTGCAGCAGCAGTGTAGGATAACGACTTGTGGGGATAGCTTATATACGTGAGGTAGTCACTGAGAGAATTTTTTTTTTTTATTCATGAAAAAAATTTCTATTCAGGCCCAACATGTAGACATTATAATATATACATACTGTATACTGTATATATATATACATGAATATATATAATTCAGGGTTGATTTGAACGTGGATGATCACACACTCTCCCGCTCTAGCCTGCTTCTACATGTGTGTCTCTGAACAGGATGTGGATGGACCTGAATTTTAGGGAAAAGCGAGATGTGAGTGCAGCAGCAAGTCCTTGAGAAAATGATGTATTTGTTACAAGAGATCCGGCCAGGAATCCTGTGAATGGCTGATATTTGAACTTTTACTCTCATGTCACTGAAGATGAAGTCCAGTTGGCTGCTTCTCATAGTGCCCCAGGTTACATCACCGTGACATGTCCCCATGCCAGAGTAGAATATAGTTTGGAGGAAGTAGACTACATCATTTAGCAGGCTGTCTACTGGCTGCAACATCATACTGCCGTATCCTAGCAACCGGTTTTAGAAGAAGGGCTCGCTCAGGCAAAGCTTCAGTTCCAGCTGGTGATCTCTGAGGAGTGTGTGTGTGTGTGTGTGTGTGTGTGTGTGTGTGTGTGTGTGTGTGTGTGTGTTAGCTTGCTGTAATAATGGATGAGTGTTGTAGAAATGAGCGTGCTGGCTCAGTCCTGCAGGGAAGATCAATATCAACTACACATTCATCTCTAATTACCACAGCGGAACTTAGAAGGAATCTCTCTTTCTTTTTCCCACCCTCTTGCTCTCTTTCACCATCTCCTCTTCCTCTTTTTTTTCTCTTGATCTCCTTTTTATCTTTTCCCGTCCACTCCCCTTTCCCTTTACTTTTAAATCTCCTCAGTCTGTCTCTGTATTTTTCAAATTTAAAAAAATCTTTTATTGGCATGAAAGAGAATAAAGCCTATGTTGCTCAAGCACCTTGGCACGGTACATTAGTTACAGACCAATATTTTCACATTACAGTTTCTCCTGTCTGGTATTGGCTTTATATGTGTGTGTGTGTGTGTGTGTGTGTTTGTAAAACAAAAATCCTTCTCTCTCCCTCTCACTTGTCCCTCCTTCCCTCTCCCTTTATTTATATAATTTATGAACCCAGGACATGGAAACCTAAATACCTCACTCTGTTTTATGGCCCTTTGTCCTTTTTTGTCTCTTTTCCAAGGCTCTACAGGCTCCACAACCTCACAATGATGACGTGTTTTATGACAATATTTGACTGATTTAGAACCCCCCTCCTATTTTCTTTCTCTCTTTACAGTGCTGAGTATAGGGGAAGGAGGTTTCTGGGAAGGCACGGTCAAAGGGAGGACAGGCTGGTTCCCGGCAGACTATGTGGAAGAAGTTCAGATGAGGCAGTATGACCCACGGCTAGGTAAGACGTTCGCATGCACACGAACACACACATACATGCACATGCTGTACACTCGTACTGTCACACTGCAACAAGTTTCTATCTTGCTGTGATGTGCTGCACTGGTGTTTGTTCATAGCGCTGTCCGTGGTGCTGAAAAGCAAAATAGCTCTTGTTATGGTGTCAGAACATCTGCTAATGTATTTGTGATCAAATAAACTAAAGATATTGCAGTCAAAAATTGAGAATCCTCTCATCCCATGACAAACTGCCCCAGTGCGTGCTGAAGGTCACGAATATTGGAGCACGACCTCCACGCGACATTGAATAGACGTGTCAGCCAAGAGAGCTCAACAATGTCCAGAGCTTTCAGCATCTCAGGGCGAATCTCATATGGCCCAACCATATACTGTATAGTTAGTACCATATACCATATACTGTATAGTTAGTACCATATACCATATACTGTATAGATGGTACCGCTCCACCTCCTGCACTAGCTGTGGTTCCTTCCTTACCAGAGAGGTTTCACGTTCCACATCCCTAAAACCAAGTTCAAGTTCTTTATTCTTATCATGTGTGCAACAATTACAGAGCAATGAAAACCTTTACTCATTGGGCATCCTCCAACAATGCTCATTAAATATCTATAAAAGAAATCATACAAGTAAATGCAAAATCTGGAACTAAAAATATAAATATATCCACCTGTTTTGCAATAAAATTGTCTCACTTGGATAACATGTCCCCACAATAAATCTGGTCTACCAAAGTAAACTGAATAATGAATTGCCTGGAAAAACAGCAAGTGCTCCAATGTACAGTAAGACACAACATGCTGCACACTGGTCTTAAAACTTCTTTTACAATTTAATACAAATTACATTTCCTATTCTTAAACATACAGTAGTCCCTACTGTCCCTGTTTCTAGATCCATTATGACAATAAGCTCAAGTGAAAGACACTGTTGGCAATATCTCTTAAAAACAATCTGTTTTCCTCAGAGTATTAAAAGCTTGTCTTTCCTCCTTCATTAGTTGACATTTTCCTCCCATGCTGACTGCCGACTGTCAGGAGTTTTCCACCAAAGATTGTCAAGCTTTTAGGGACACTTAATTAGTGCTTAATTAAATGCAGGTTCACTGAAAAGGTCGAGCAGTTTAGCCTGTGTTCAAAACATGTAGACAACAGTCTTTATAATAAGAAGAAGAAGATAATGAGAATAATGGGAATAATAATATAATGATACAGCATCAGGTGTGGAAAGCTCTCTTACACACACAGACACATATTTACAAGTGACAAGCTAAGTTCAGTAAATTGCACTGCAAACAAGAATTGCATGTTTAACTATTACATTTTTAAACCGATTAATCTACGATTTGAAATAAAATCTCATCCTTAAAGGTACAGTGTGTAGGATTTGATGGCATTTAGCGGTGTGGCAGATTGCAACCCACTGAGTATCCCTCCGCTCACTCCTCCCTTTCCAAGACTTCAATAACGTGAATCGCTGAGTGTAAAACTGTTAAAGCTGTTCACCTCGCTCAGAGGCCATCCTTACCATAATAACACAACTTGAAGAGCAAACGGAAGTCAGACGGCGGCTGGCGGTACTACGGTTTTGCACTGTGCGGCTCACGTTACCGCAGTTTCACAAGCATGTCAGAGAACTATGGTGGCCTTCAGGTAACGGAAAAACGCAAAAGGTCCTCGCTAGAGCCAGTGTTTGGTTTGTCCGTTCTGGGCTACTGTAGAAACATGGCGGAGCAACATGAAGGACTCCATGAAGAGGACCCACTCCCTATGCAGATATGAAGGACTCATTCTAAGCTAACGAAAACACAACGATTCTTAGTTTCAGGTGATTATACACTAATGAAAACATAGTTATGAATATTATATTCCCTTTCTGCTAATAAATCCCCCCCGAAATGTTACACAGTGTTCCCACAGTGCGATTCCTGGTGCTCTGTGATGTTCAGTGTATTCCAGGAATTATTTTGTGACATTTTGAAAATTACTTTTTTAGTGTAGCCCCTTCCCTAGAACCCTCCTCATCACCATCAGTTTGTTATTTCCCACAATGCCTGTCAACAGTCACCTGAGAATGTGCCTGAACTTGAGTTTCAGATGTTTCATACGAGTGAAGAAAGCAATCGCGCTTGAAATTACAAACAACAAAAATCACCAAGATTTGGCATTAACCCCTGATGCTTTAGGAAGCTGATAATTAGTCTGCCAGCAAAACCAACTGTTGCTGCACTAAAGTGACTCAATGTGGTATCATCCGTCTTTTTGGCAGTTATACACAGAAAGTGCACAGCCAAAAAAATAAATAAAATACACCACCTAACAACAAAACAGGCCCAGTCATTAATGAAAGGGTATTAACACTGTTAATCTGTTGATAGGTAATCATTTTCAAAGAACTATTTTGTGTGGATTATATTATTACACACTGTAAATATATGCTGACCCTGATGACTACTGTGACGGATTTGAATGGAACCCTTTGTAAACAGCAGCGAGTACATCAGATTAATGTGACCACATCCCCATTTAGTCATTTAATTAACAGATGGCACATTTGGTTTTGCTGTGGTCTCAGGGGCAACAACATGTGCAGCATCATGAAAAACATCTGGTCATTGTGTGGAAAAAGTTTAGCGTGATGCTGCAGCAAGTACATACATTGGAAATGGGCCAAGTACAAGTTTGTCATATATATCTCCCTATTCCTCGCGTGTTTATCGTGCATCTCCTGGGACCTATTTCTGGAGCAATTGGGGGCATTTTCCCTTTTCAAAGGGTTGTTGAGGGATTGAGGTTACCTCAGACTGTGTGTGAAGAGATGAGAAAGGCCGGAATCTCTAAATACCCCATTTAAATGCATTGTGAGAAAAAGATAGGGGAAGGTGGGAAAGAAAGGGCCAGATAGCGAGTGAGACGGATGGTGGAGCATACTCTAAAGGACAGCAAAGTGGAGATGGCAGAGCGTGTCTTTCAGGGAGAAAAAGAAGGAGGAGAGTTAGGGAGGGAGGGAGATGGGCCTGATATTGAGCCCCACTCACTCATAAATCCTGAAAAACTCCCAGACCTATTTCTCAGGGATTAAAATTGTCTTCTGCCTCCCCTGTCCTTTCTCTCTGACACTATGTGTTGTTGTTTGTCTCTGATATTAAACAGGGATGTTTAAAACATCAACATATGTTTATTCTTATTGTTAAAGGCAGGGCCGGTAATACTGAGAAACTGATCCAACCCAAAAACCCAGCCCAGTGTTTCCAACCCTTTTCCAATTAAAGTGACTCGCAGCATTAGCTCTAAAAGTCCCTAAAGAAAGCTGCCAAGTCGGCAACACTGACAGCCCGTCCCTTCAGGCCTCCCTCCAAAAGCCACTCCCTCACTATTATCATTATGATCATAAACATATGAGCGTAACCAACAAACATGGCTATTGTTAATACTCACAGCAGTCAAGCTAGCAGCTTGTGGAAGACTGCGGTGACGTGTAATGAGTACACGGGCAAAGTGCAAGTAGGTAGACAAGCAGGTAGCCTGTCCAATCATTTCATTCAGCCAAAATGAAATGATTATACAGGATACAGAAGATACGATACAGGATACACCTGCATTGCTAGAACCAGCTTATATGAGGACAATGCCACTGCACTACTCTGGGCCAAATGAAATGATTGAACCAACTTATCGCAGTCCTGCGACAGCCACAGATACCATATTTTTGAGTTTTTTTGTCAAAGCATTTGATTCATTGATTGCTGTCGGGATGTAACGACAATATCAGCAGATATAACAAAAATGTATTTGAACAGATTAAAACTGAAGTAGTCGAGAAAATATGATTATAAAAAAGTTTTTTTTTATAAAACAATCATTATATCTTGACAGTAGTACATGAAACAGGAAACCTGAAAAAAATTGTGAGCCTTTGTGTCCTCTGGTGCTCCTAACGGCATCTGCAAGACGATTCAAATCCCTCTCATCACTAAACTCCAGCCCCATGTGCCGTTTCACTCGGAAATACATCACTTTACCATAAAGATACAGTCTAACTACCGTTTCACTGACACTTTAAACCAAGCCCCCAGGAACAGCGCTTGGCTGTGAGGACCTTTTTTGGCAATGTGGCCAAACGCAGTATTATAATATCACAGTATCACATGGCGCCAAGTGGCCCCCAAAGCCCTTCCCCCCCCCCCCCCCCCCATACACAATCACTGCAAAAGGAACGTCTGGAAAATGATGAATACATTTTTCTGAGTGTCGCAAATACACCAAAATGACTCTTTGTACTGTGTAATCAGAGTTTTATTCATTCAGTCCAAAGTCTAGAAGAGCTACTTGTAGATAAAGGGGATTTGATTATAATTGTGTATAATAAGTATATTATACAATATATTTAATATATTATTCAATAACATGCTAATTTCAAAATCTACTGAGGCATTTCAAGGCAAATCTCATCATCATCCCTGGATTCATCAACAGGGATACAACAGCAGAACAACACACACTTGGACACACTAAAACACACACAGAGTTGTTTATCTGAAGGCAACCATCGAGGCGTCACTGACAGTTAGGGCAATATGTCTCAGCCTAGTGAAGCAGGAAAGACAGCCCTGTCTACAATTAAGTAACCCAAATACTACTGCTCTCTCTTTCTATCCCTCTCTCTGCCGCTGTACATCATCCATGAGTCATAACTCTGAAAGTGCTATCCCTCTTTATCTATCTCTGCCTCCATCTCTTTTCACTCCTCTCTGCCAGGTTTGAAAGAGCAATGATGGAGACGGGGGGAAAGACAAAAAATGGGATGATGGAAAAAGCTGTTTTAGTTTGGGAGAGCGAGGCGGGGGGGGGGGGATGGGTGAAGGCAGCTAGCAAGAAATAGAGAGACGGGGAACAAGAGAGAAAGAGAAAGGAAGCAGGTGACCATGTGAAAGAGGCACAATTTAAACCATCGCTGACTCTCTGTTGGCTGTTATCTGTCACCACACTGCTCTTCTCTCTCTCAGCATGGCCAAGGCTACCTGCAGCCAACAGTTCATCTTCAACCGGTGCTCGGGGGGGACAGCGAGACGGAGGAAAGACAAAGATACCAAGTGTAGAAGTCAAAGGGGAAAAATAGGAAAGAGGAGAGCATGAGCGACTGATGGAGAAAATGAGGGCGAAAAGCAAAAGACTATTGATTGAATACATTAAGACTACAATGAGTGATGCAGTGGTGAAACACTGCCGGGCAAATGGCTGATCTGTGTTTTTGTTGGGGAGGTGTGCTGTATCCATGTGTTATTATAAATCATTGTACCGTTTACGGTAAAAAAAAAAAGAGTCCAACGTAAAATCTGTAGAATATGCCTGAAAATCTTCACCCATCCTGCTAACACCCCACTCCCTCTAACACACACACAGCACACATGCTGGTGGCCTGTATGTGGGGGTTAATGGTAGATGTTTACCCGTGGTAATGGAGGGGATAATGATGTGAGTATGAACTGCTCTTCCCTTTCTAATGATGCTACCAAATTGCCGGGGGCCACTCATTTTCAGCAATAGTACTGTTAATCTGTTGGCAACAATCTGTTGGGATCTTACAGCCCTCCAGCCAAAAGACCCCACCCCCCCATCCTGCTATCGTCAATAAGGAATGGGCATGCTACAGCCAAACAAAGAGACAAATACTTCCAAATGGTAAATGAAACTGCAACGCATTTTTACCAGCCCCAGTTTCCATTATATCAGCCTTAATTTTTCTTCGGTCGCCCTGCAGCCTCAAATGTCCTCAAGGACCTCTGCACACTCGCACGACACTCACAGCATAATAATGCACATTTTCTCTGTGATGGGATAAGCAATGCTTGATTTTCTCAATCGTTTGATATCTTAACAAGCGTGCAAACTTCTATTTCTTTTCTCTTTGTGCTCATTCACTGTATTCCCTTGTTCTCCTCACACCGCGGCACAGTTGAATGACTCACAGCCGCATGAATCAGCCCAGTCAGATCCAGCCTGAGCTATTTTTAGCCTGCCCATTAAGAAGTTTTGGAGTGTGTCTGCACTCCCCTAGAATGCTTAAACATCAGCGTTGCTGCGGCAGCTGAGACTGACATGGAGGGTAGGGTGGAGGAGAGAGGTAAGAGGGGACACAGAGATGGTGCAATGGATTGGTGAGGGAGTCATACAGGGAGTCATCTGATCAAAAACGTGGAGCTATCAGCGTAGTTGCCCCAACAATTGGGGGTCTGCGTGGGCTTTTTCTAGCTTGGTTCTTCCCCACTCATGTCTGAAGTGCAAGGTCAATAGTTATTGCTGCTACAATGATGGATTTCAGTAATCATCTAGGCCTGTTTAACGACAGTGGTAGAAATCTTTTGACACTATTTCACAATGAGTTGCAATATCATTCTTTTGAACATCTTTACGGGCGTTGTCATCGGCGAGACGGATACTGAGGGCTTTATTTTAATGGTGCAATTGCAAATCTGATTTAAGCCCACTGTATATTACTAAAATATCAGCATCAGTAAGAAACGTTCCTCCCATAGCTTAGTATTGCATTATAAATCGCAAGTACAGTTGACTGTGTTGTAATTCAGAGCAGCTTCCTAATTACAAAGCCATCCTGATTTCAGGCTGAACCCCGCGGGATACAAATGATAACTCTGTACACATCTGTCAACATACTACACAACTGAGACATGAGGCTTGATGAAATAAAGAAAGATAGATTAACTCAATAATTTGGTCGAGGAGACATCAGGACAAGGAGACGGATTTAAGATGGACCAAAAGATGTTCTCGTAGTCCATGGGGACAGGGAGCCACATCTGGATGCCAGAAAGAGGAAAGAGTAATTGTCCAATAAGCCTGCAATGTGCATTGTAAGATTATTTTTCCTTAGCTTAAACCAAATAGTTTATGGGCAACCCAGTCGCAAGAATAAAATGTTGGCATTAAACCACTGATACTTTGAATCTCGACGTGCGTTTCATATCAACTTTTCTACATACGTGTATATCAGCATTATAGTGTTTTACCCAACTGTGGTTCTTTTGTCATTTCGGTTTAGTAAAAGATCATAGTTTGAGTTAAAATAAGTAAAACGCCGTTTAAAATAAACGAACGCGGATCTCCTGGGTTAAAGTCCAGTGTTTGACCCATCTATCTACCCCGACCTCCTCCCTACGTGGGCTTTGATTAAACGTATTTGTGATATTCTGTAGTTATGGGTGATGCATTTTTCATTTGGTAGTTGTGGTCAGTGATGTTTTTTGATGCATCACTCAGCTATGAAAATGGATAGTTGGAGCCCATGGACATCAGCTGCTGATCATCATGACTTAAAGGGTATTACATTATTATTATGTTCATTATGAACGGTATCCTGGTATCTGTTTTGCTGTTGTCAGCTCTATTTCTTTATTTTAGTTTTTAAAACATTTAGGAATATTTTGGGTAGAATTAAAATGTTCAAAATGTTGCATGAAGATGTATAGGGCAAAATGCAGTGCATACATAGATGCATACCTTCATCTTAGAGAGATTCATTTTTTTTTTTTATTATTTATTATTATATACTCTATATACTTTTTGCCTTTATTGATAGTGATAGTGATAGTTATGAAAGGTGGATAAAGAGGGGATGACCTGCAGCAAAGGGCCACAGGTCAGATTCAAATCCCTGCTCTACCAGGTGAGGTACCAGGACGCCACAAGAGAGATTTATTTTGATAGTTACAGGGTTAATTTATGTGTTAGTCTGCTGACAGAGCATTTGCCGACTTGACAGGAACAACTCCAACTTCAAACCTTCACACCTAGAATGTCACACTAACACGATGAAAATGAATGTTTTCCTGTGTTAACATGGCCAGTGTTGGTAACACACCTTTTCCGTCTGCTTGCTACGGTAGAGACATGATATCACTGTGCTATATTTTCAAGAGCGTCACCGTCATTTAAAAGGGAGCGTATCTAATTGATATATGCAGTTTCTCTGTTTCAGTACAGTCTAATCCAAGATCATGAAAACCAGAAAGCTAAAGACCAAATCTGTGATGGTGGCAGGATGAAATTTGAGCTGCTGCATATAAGAAATAAATAGACTGCTCTGATCTTCTAGTGCATCCTCATCCCTCATCAAGCCCCTTGTGCTCTCACAGTCACCTTGTCCATCTTCTGCTGTGAGTCACTATAGCTGCATTTCTACATTTGATGTCTTATTGTTCAGATTTATTCAGTCTGTAGTTTTAGTGTTCTCAAAGGTTAAACTGAGCAAGCTAATAAAAATAACAAAAAATATTAAAGCATTTGTCTTTCAGTGACAAACTACTCTCAGTTAAGTCCTCTCATGGAGCTATAAATGTATCCGTACAGACGCAGATTGCAAATCACGTAGATAGTGAGTTCAGTCAGAAACTCTCTAGTGGTGACTTGTAAAATGCAGAGTGAGTATGCAAACGCTGACACCACAGAGCAGTGCATGTGCACATGCATTCAAATGGGCACGTGTATGCTTATGCACATGCACACACACACTTCAGTTATTGTCTATATTCTGTGTGGAGTCAGCAGATAGATTAGCATAGCCAACTAATCCATCTTATTAGAAAGAGAGAGAGGGTATAAACCACAGGTTGGAAGACATGCCTTTGGTATTAAGGTTTAGCTGAGTCAGTGTTATAGACTGGCAGTTCAAGAGGAGTCCTGCCATTTACCCCCATAAAAAAAAAAATCCACATGAAGTGTCCTACAGTGACACATCTCAAGGTGTGTGTGTGGGAGTGTGTGTGTGTGTGTTTTTGTTTGTTCGCAGCAGAGTGATGGCCACTATCTGTACTTTTCATCAGAAGTCAGTCGGGTGTGTTGAGCCATCTCTCTCTCTATGGAGGACAGATCCATATCAAATCATAATAGATGGCGATGCTATTTGGACGATGAATCAAAACTGAAGCAGGTCTCACAGTGGAGCAGAGACATATCACATTTGACAGCGGCCGCATCGGATGAGAGCGGGTCACCTGCAGACACACACACACACACACACACACACACACACACAAATAAACAAGCACGTACACACACATGGGCAGGTTACTGCATTTCTCTCTGATAGCCAAGTCTATTTCACAGTCATGGCTGCTCTTACACACCACATTCACCTGTAGTAGTCGCTGTTTTATGAGTAATCTGACACAGTTGGTTGAATCATTTTGTTTACATGAGCTGTTTCAATGCCATGACTTGACAGCGACTGTGTTTCACTGTTGTGGGTATCACATCTAGAAAAGGTGGCAACACACACACACACACACACACACACACACAGAGTGATACCTGGCAGAGCTGTAAAGCATCCCTCTGACTGGGCATGACTAATCACACGCCCACCTTAACACCAAGGCACCCCTGTTTTTTTTTAGTTCCTCTCCCTCCCTCCCTCCATCTCTCTCTCAGCATCAGTCCCCAACTCTCCTGTATGATTAGAAGATGGAAATTAAGAATCTCTTTTTGGATTTGAAAAAACTCCCGATTAACTATGGACAATCATGCGATTAATCGGGATTAAATATTTTAATCGATTGACAGCTCTAATAAAAACCTGTAGATATTTAACATAATCACTGCACACCCTCGTGTCTACAGTGTAGTTTATTTTTTGTCATATACAGATTCACAGATTGAAACAACACCTAGGCTTATTTTTTTCTGCCAAATTTTTTTTTGCGCTGGTTAGGTGCTACTTGGCTGAAAAAAATATTTTAAAGGGGGTACATTATTAAGAAAGTTTGAGAACCACTGCTGTATATCATACGGCTGACCTGACAGTGAGGGAAATTCCAATGCATAACGCTACTGATTCGAGCAGTGACCTTGATGATGCAATACACTCAGTTCAGCTCGAGGGTTCAGTGTTAAAGATACATTTGTTCCTGTGCCGAATCCTCCTAACGAATACTCCTAGTCCCCTGTTTCCCTTCTCATTCCTGGAATATTTGTTTTGTTGTGTCTGTGTTTGTCTGAGTGCATCTCTGCTTGTCTTGACCTTGACTCAAAGGCGTGTCGTGATAAGCCGTCAAAGTGTTTGAAGAGCTTGTACAGTAGTCGCTTCTTGTTGTCTGAATTTGACTGAATTATTCAAGGCTTCCACTTTGACAGAGCGGAGGTATTTATAGCCGCTGGTCTCTGCCTCCGACACTTACACGGTAACGACGAGCCCTCTGAAGGCTCTTCAACGAAAACCAACCAATTCTGTGAGAGGGGAGGAGGAAAACGAAAAGACAGCAGAGAAGTGAAATATATGCTGGAGTTGTTTGCTGGAGGCTGAAATAAAATGGGACATTTAGGCCAAAGACACTGGCACACAGTTTTCACTGCGACTCGTCCAGGAAGTCTTATTTCGCTCTCAAAACGAAGAAATCGGGGAAGTCTTCGCTGAGGAATTTCGAACAACCGTCTGCACAAAATGGGCGTTTCAGGAGTGCTTTTAATCGTCTCTAGGCGAGAATGAGAGGGAGGCCAGGCCCGGCTCTTCTCCGTGACTCGAGCTGGGAGACGGACCAGTGGCAGGAGGAAGTTGTAAAGATAGAGTGGGGGAAAATGGACTGTTGTCCCGTCATGGTGTCAGATCTGCCTGTGATGTGTAGCAGGATAGACGGGGTGGTAACGGTCGTGAAGGCAGAGCATCCAAACTCCACATATCATGACCTGTACTGGGGTAAGTCACTCCCTGTCCACAACTCTGACGTCATCACACGACTCCTATAGAGGGCAAACGGATGGCTCACTTGAAGTCATACTGCATGTAATGTTGAAATGGTATCTTGTAGGAGAACCTAAAAATAGCCACCGTCTGTAAATGCGAGACACTTGCAAAATGACTCAGCATGAGGGGAAATGTAGTAAAGACAGAGGAGTAGTGTCTGTCTGCAAGCGTACAAACGTTTCCATTTTTAGAAGAGGACGGTGTGCACTACTACAAATTTAAGTGACTATGACTGAGAGCTGGAGTCAGTGCAAAAAAACAGTATTTGACTACTTGTCCAATACATATTTTACAACAAAGAACTCATTAAAGGTCTTCTCAATGTCCACTTAGATGATAATCGAAGGTCTTATTTTTTTCCCTTTGTTCTTGCTATCCATTGCCTCCTCTTCATATCACGCCGCTCCACAGATGGAAAGCTTTTTTTGTTTTATTCTTGAACATTTTTATGTTCAAGAATAAAACAAAAAAATGTTTATGTTAATTGAATGTTCTTACTGGTGCGTTCCTTTTTAAATGTAGATATATCCCGATTATCGAATAAATTCCATTACTCAAGCGACCTTCTATTGGTCTAAATGAAATAAGAGAGGGCACATCTGGCATTTTAACTTCTAGAGCCGAGGCAAAACGTTGTCCAGCTCTCAGCTTTGATGAACTCTTTTCTTTTAGTGCTGGCGTTATTAGATCTCATCTCCTATTCTATTTTATTAAAAGCCTGTCTTGCAATGTCATTTTCTTAGTCTGTACTTTGATCAAAGCGCCTCGCTGAGTTTATATCCAGAAACTATCTCTGTCCCTCTCTCTCTCTCTCTTCGCCTCCCTTCTTGGCTTCTACAGTGTTTGACAGTAAGTCTTGATGTATGTATGTACGGCTCACCAGAGAAAACTCAAATCTGCAGACAAGCAGGATGAGACTGTCCTGACCAGAAACTCGACAGCATTGGTCGTTTGTTCAAACACATGAAACAGCTTATGTTTACCTTTGTTGACCTCTTGGGATTGTGTGAATAATTACTGTCCTTCAGTAGCAAAGGTGGAAGTAGTGTAACCTCCTAAGGACGAGGTCAAGGCTGATTACCAGAAACTGCAGTTTGCTGAACAACGATGACAGCCATGCCCATGATTTATTTATCCCTTAAAGTTGTGATTCTTAAGAATCAGTCCTGGTTCTGTTACCGTGGTAACAGCACATATGCTTCAATACTACAGGTCCCATAGTTCGGAGGGCAGCAAACGCTCCTTGAGCAGCTACTTTGTCAGAAATACAACAGAAAAGCAACTGGTGTATCTGTTTGCAGCACAACCACACAAACACACAATGGTTAATAAAGTAGTCAGTCCAATATAGCTGCAGCTGCAATCTGATTTCATGAGTATTTTTCCACATGATAGCAGGTCATAGTAAAGCTGGTTACCTTGAGGAGTTGGAGGTGTGCAGCCTGTCGCCTGTAGCTCTTCGTCTAACAGCTCACTGTGGCTGCTCCTTCTCGTTCAACTGCTCCCAGCAAAACTTAAAAGGATCCGTTTTAAGAAAAATGACAAAAATTTATGTTGACTTGTTTGTTGGTGCATTATTTCTGAACCATCACGGTCAACGCTAACCATGGTGACAAATGTCCGTGTTACCTGTTGCTTCTTCACAATAAAAGCCACCTCATGTTTCACCAGTTGAACACTTTTAATGTGAAGCAGCAGCAAGCAGGATGTAACGTTTGCATTTAAGTAGAGAGAAGCAAAGTGCTATAATAGTTTAAAAATGAAGTTAACTGTGCATATTTTCAGACAGTCTCTCCTGGAAGGCATTCGTACTGTTGCACTCTGTTGTACACATGAAAAGTGAGCAAAATAGTTGTGTCAAGAATGAAAAAAGAGAGCTAGAGAAGTTCAAACCCTGACTCCTCACCTCCACACAGCGGGCCACTCATGGCTAGAAGTTGGTCAGTATCTGAAAGTTGCAGAAATCGTTGGACACAGCGCCCTCAATTCAAACATCGGAAGGTGAATGTGAAGGGGGAGGGAGTTTTCGAAGCTACTCCACCATTCGACACGCCGTTCTGATGGATTACAGTATACTGGTGCCATTAGTAGTAGCTTAATACAGCTTTGACAAGGTGTAAAGAGAAGAGCAATGATTAATTGATTAATCAACTAATTGTCAACTATTAAATTAATCACCAACAATTTGGATAATCAATTAATCGATTGAGTAATTTTTTAAGAAAAAAAGGTCAAAGTTCTCTGATTTCAGCTTCTTAAATGTGAATATTATCTGGTTTCTTTAGTCCTCTATGACAGTAAACTGAATATCTTTGAGTTGTGGACAAAACAAGATATTTGAGGACGTCATCTTGGGCTTTGGGAAACACTGATCGCCATTTTCCGACATTTTATAGACAAAACAACTAATCGATTAATCAAGTAAATAATTGACGGATTAATAAAGAATGAAAATAATCGTTAGTTGCAACCCAAGTCTGTTATCAATGAGACAAAACGCTGGATCATTTCCTGTGAGTTTCTCATGTGTGTGAAGGCAACTTTAATCCAGAGCTGGGATGGCGGACTCCGCCACAAACAATGAAAATGACTATATAGAGAGATGATAACAAATATTAAAACATTAAATAGCTATTGCAGGAAAACAATGAAAAAAATATACCATATACTGTATTATAAAACATTGGTTTGAACCTGAACAAACTAACCAGGACTTTTTGGCAGGTTACATTATTATACACTCTATTAGATGTTTTCTCAGTCGTCATCTGCTACCGTCCATTCAGTGTTGCATTTAATCTGTCTTTCCATTCTAACATTCCTTCTCTGTTTTTTCCTCCTCATCTTTTCTTTTTGTTCTGACACCCTCCACTTCACAGTTAATGAAGCTACCCTACATTCTCCTTGTCATGTCCATGTATGCACACAAATGGCTCGATGAAAGGATCTAGTAGTGCATCATGCCCGTATCAAAAGTGTGTGCTCATACAGATTAAGTTTTGTCACCTTTGATGTTGAATATTATCCTGCAGCTCCAAACCACGTGCATGGTTCATTTGAATTCCCATATATGTACAGAACAGATAGAGATTAAATTGATACAGAGCCTGCTTTTAGTCTTTCTTTTGTACTTTTCTTTCCCCTCAGTGTCCTCTCTATCACACTGTCCTATTGTGAGCATGACTAATTTCATCCAGGAATGAAAAAATAATTCACCTTTCTTTTAAAAGCCTTATTCAAGAATCGTTTGGTAGAGGAACAGAAAATCAAGAATAGACACAGGAAGATGAAGAGAGGGGGAAAAGAAAATGAAGACATTGCTTTGTCCTCTGTTCTGTGTGGAAGTGGGCTAGCCTTGTATCCACCTGCACGGTCCAGCAGCTCCCTGTTGGATCTGTGGAACGACAGGCACATTGTGTGACAGCACAAAAGAGGAAGAAAGAGAGTATGATTCTGTCTTTATTTCTCTTTTGCCACTAGCATCTCCTCACAGGCTCATGTGGCTCTCTGGGAGTTGTTCCACCGGAGAGTCCAGCATTGTTCTGGTTAATTTAAACAGTGTTTTAGTATTCAAGGTGTAGGGGAGCGCTCTGAGTTTACTACAACACAACATGAATGAGGAGGCAGAGAAGGAGAAAAGGAAAGGAGGGATGAGTGGGGGTGTGGAAGGAAAGAATGAAAAAGTCAATGATGCTCACTTGATGTGTGTGTGTGTGTGTTTGTGTGAGTGTGTGTGCATGTTTGTCTGCAGCTCTTATCAGTGGTAAAACAGCATAGGTTAATTCTCATTCAGCAGGGCTCAGAGACGGTGTGTGTGCGTGTGTGTCTGTGTCTGTGTGTGTGTGTCTGTGTTGGTTTGCGTTTCCATGCATCTGTGTGTATGTGATGTAGCTCTTGCGTCCTTCAGACAAGGACGGTGAAGGTGTTACAATTTGTCCAGAATAGAGAAGCACTGTGAGCTGAGACGGCGACGTTCAGCTCTCAGAGATGTAGCAGGTTTAAACAGAAAGAGCGACAATTTTTACAACATGACATACAGCTTTATGTGCTAAATATGCTTTCGTCTCGACTATAACACACTGTGTTCACAGTTATCACCAGCGAGAACAGACTAACAGCTTATTCTCACATTTTTATGGATGAGTTATCACTCCCAACACGTAGAAACAAAACCGTTCCCACGCAGAGCGTTTATCTCTGGAAGTTAGTGAAAAATCAGTGCTGTCGGTAAATAGAAAGGAAAAACAACCTTTTTTTTAAGTTAAGCTACATTTTTATCATTCTTTGACATAAAGAGAAAGAAAACAAAGAGATTGATTTCTAGTCACATGGTGCTGAGAAGAAAAATATGACCTTGTGTTGCTTTTTTGTGGCACTGTAACCAAATGTTGTTGTCAATGGCAATTAAAAATGACCTCATGGGCCTTTACCATCACTATGTTTTAATAAATCTTACTAAAATGAACTACTTTAACAAAATCTGTTGTACTAAGTAGTTATTACAGTGTTTTAGCAGTGCACCTCCCAGTATATGTGGCCAGTACAGTGATGTTATTTTCCTTGGACATTATGAGGTTGAGGTTTCTATTTGTAGTGCTGCAGCTGTAAGCATTAAAGCTGCAGTTGGTAACTTTATAAAAAATAACTTTTTATTGTATTTGCTCCAACTGTCACTATATTCTGATAGTAGTACATAAGACAGATAATCTGTGGAAAAAACACATTCCTCTGACTCCTTTTAGTGCTCCTAATGGCATTTGCAAGATTTCCCCGCGCCCGAAGGAAAACAACCAATCAGAGCTAAGGATTGTCTGACACGCTGTCAATCACTGCTCGTGAACTCAGATCAAATGTCTCAAATGTTTTCAGAAACATCTTGTAGTGTACTGTTCAGCTGTAAAATGAGAAAGTTTGTAACCTGGCCCCCATGTTGAAAACAGTCGAGCCAAAACCAAGCACCACACCACTTTCTCATTTTCCAGCTAAACGGTACACTACAAGATGTTTCTGAAAACATTTGAGGTGAGAAATAGACATTACAGTAACAAAATATTGATTCATATTTGATCAGCGCTTCTTAGTTTGACCGTTTGATCGGAGTTCACAAGCTTCACGAGCAGCGATTGACAGCGTTAGATACTGCTTGGCTCTGATTGGTTGTTTTCCTCCGGGCGCGGAGGAATCTCGCAAATGCCATTACTGTAGTTGCACTAAAAGAAGGCAGAGGAGCCTGATTAAATTAGACTTCTGCACCTCCTCCAGGCTCTGTTTTCAGGCTTTAAAAAATCTAGCCCGTGACGGGCAACTTTGGCCAATCACAGGTCATTTCAGAGAGAGAGCGTTCCTATTGGCTGTGCTCCGGCTGGTGGGCAGTGCTTGGTATCTCCTCAACTGATCCCAACATGGGTCACAAATGTTCTCATTTTACAGCTAAACAGTACACTACAAGATGTTTCTGAAAACATTTGAGGCGAGAAATAGGCATTACAGTAACAGAATATTGATTCATATTTGATCAGCGCTGCCTAGTTTGACCGTGTCATCGGAGTTCACAAGCTTCAAGAGCAGTGATCGACAGCGTTAGACACAGCTCGGCTCTGATTGGTTGTTTTCCTCCGGTCTGTGAAATCTTGCAGATGCCATTAGGAGCACCGGAGGACACCAGAGGAACATGATTTTATACATTTTATAAAAATAACTTTTTTTTTAATCACATTTGCTCCATTTCTACCCACTGCTGCTCTAACCACTTGATCACAAAGAAGCTGACCTGAGTTAATCCCTGCAAAGACTTTGTGGTCATACCTAACCTGCATGGTGCCATTAAAAGGAACTTGAAGTCTTGTTTGTTTATGTGGTACGACACTGCCAGTTAAACATCTGGTGCCGAGACGGCCTGAAGAGTCCGTCTGCTTCCAGGTGAAGTGTGGTGCTGTTTGTTTACGGTGCGTACACAAAGCAGATAAGTCACAGGGTTATACGATGTGAATGAGTGATTAATTCAGGAGCTATTATAGAAGCTTATTGCTCTACAGAACATGTTGTCTCCTTACTCTGATTCATTTTGTGCGCTGTTATTTATGCCCAGAACTATTTAATATAACTCTCATATCCAGATATGATCCAGATATATTCTTTATGAGCCTCATGAGCTCTTCATGGCCACCAGAAAAGATACTTTAAAGCTTTCAGGAGTGAAAAAGTAGCATCAGTCGCTGTCAGTCAAAAGAATTTGGTAGCTTTTTCCTGCTAGTCCAAATATAGTAACTTTAATGATGCAGGATTATAATTCTGTCCAATGCTTGAGTTACTTCTCAGACAATTATGCCCCTTATGTTTGGAAGTAAGTACTGTAAGTAAGGAAGTGTAAACCGACCTGCAGGTGTCTTAATGTACAGTGCCTGCTGTGAGTTATTTTGACCAGCAGGTGCCCCTAGTGCATTCCTGAAGCCTTGAATGCTCAACACAAGTGGCTGGAAAGCCTCAATGCTTCAGTAAGCTCTTTTACTCCTATACTCTTTTTTTCATATAAACTGCTTTCGTTGTCATCTGAAATGTGGAATTTATTACCTCCTTTGCAAGAGAGAATTCCTCCCAGGAAAGACCAACTAAGCGCCAGGTGTTTCCAAGAGAAAATGTAAGAGCTTTAATGAGCTTGAGTGTAGAAGTGAGTGCTGCTGTGTCGTATCAGTCTGTGATAGAGACGGGTTGTACCTATAATATCTATCTATGTCTGTCCATCAGCAAGTAGTTCAAAATACAACTTTTACTTTGACCAAATTTGACTTTTTTTCTACATTTCATGTGCTACACGTTGTTTTTTCATCACCGCCATCTGTGTTTCTGTCACCAGATGCAGCGTCTATACCGTCTTAATGAAGATGCCATTATCTCCGGATCTCTTATTAAACCTCATTCTGAGGCCAACTCCTAATGTGCACTCGCAGGCAATCGTCCCTCATGTTGTTTTCAAAGGGAAATGACCTTCCTCTCTTGCTACAGAGGGAGACTGTGTCTGTGAAGCAGTATGCCGTTATACTTTGCTGTTTCTTTATTTTTTTATATGTTTTGCTAATGCTCGTTATTTTTCTTTTCTTCTTTTAATTGTTTGTTTTTTTATCTTTGCCTGAAAAAAAAAACTGTAGCTCTTTCAATATTGTGTGAGTGGTTTGAAGGAGAACAGAACCCAAAAAACTGTTTTATCTGGACATCAATAATATCTCCAAACTGGAAATCGTTGGTAATGTGCTTTATTTTAACACGACTGTATATCAAAGAGTTTGCTGAGTAACATCCCAGCGAGTGCATGATTGTCTTTTTTCTCTGGAATCTCTTCCAGCACTTATCTGCCCCTCTGACAGCCCAGATGTTGTAGCTCTGCTTCAGATTGGAAGATGCTTCTCCTCGTGTTATTCCCATCTGGTGCTAAACAACGACCTCCTGTACTAGCAAGCAAACCAAAAAATAATAACGATAAACCCTCCAAATGTAAATGAACGTAAACAACAGCCTTTATTTACAGTGGAGGCACCTTTGTCAGGTCTCACATTCCCTGCCTGTGTGTGTGTGTGTGTGCGGTATGATAGATGGAAGTGGAGTTTAGGTTATCTGTGCTATCAGGGCCCTGCCTTTAGATGCTCCTGGGCTGTACAAAATAGATGACAACTGTGATGAATGAGCTGCATTTCACACTCTTAGACTGCATCTGGTATCACATGGTGTGCACACACACACATACTGTACATACACAAATGCATATACCACTCAGACACACAAAATACTGCGTGCACATTCAAACTCACTAACTCCCAAAAGTATCCAGCATTTGGCTGATTTTATTTTTCTTTTGTCCTTTTTTTTGAAACGAGGGCTTTTTGATGACATGTGAGGCTAAATGAGTACGTAGGGCTGTAATAGACTGACTCTAAATATCCAGCAGAAGACAAATGATGATTCATCTACAACTTTCTGCCCAAATATCACCTCTTCTTTCATCTCTTCTTCCCTTCGACAACCCGTGCTAACAAAATGCCACGTCTTTTCCTCTCCTCTCTTTTCCGCCTTACCTCCTCTGATAACCGATAAACTCACAGAAACACCCACTCAGCTTTCTTAAATGCTCAAATACTCTTGATCAATCTACTATTTTGTTTTGTTGTTGTTGTTTTTGTGAGGAAATGCTGTTCATTTTCTCACAACTACTTTCCCTTAACCTGCCTTTTCCACTTCTATTTTATGGTAGTTTGTGATTTTGCATTAGGGCTGCATCTAACGATCATTTTCATTGTCCATCAATCTGTTGATTATTTTCTCCATTAAAATGGTGAAAAGGTTGATCAATGTTTCCCAAAGCCTAAGTTGACGTCCTCAAATGTCTTGTTTTGTCCACAACTCAAAGATATTCATTTTACTGTCATAAAGGAGTAAAGAAACCAGAAAATATTCACATTTAAGAAGCTGCAATCAAAGAATTTTGACCTTTTTTTTTCTTAAAAAATTATTCAAACTGGTTAATTAAAAGAGTCGGTGATTGATTTAATAGTTGACAACTAATCGATTAACCGATTGATTGCTGCAGCTCTATTTTGTATTTTTCACGTCTTTGTACAATCGTCTTTTTCATCCAGGTTGTAAGATATCCGAGCAAATTAAAAGCAATTCACTGAGCTTTCTTTTGGCAGTGAAGAAAGCTAAAGAAACAGGGTCTGATTGGAGGGAAGGGGTGGTTGGTGACACCACTTATCTGCTGCTACAACGTTGCTATAACATCATTACCTCGGCAGTTTTCCAATGCACCTATAAACAGTCTATAGGGAAGTGGGTGCCAAATGAAAGATGCCCTCTGCGCAGGTGTTCTCAACCACCCCCTCATCCATAAAAGCTGAGGAAATGCTGAAAAAGACAATTCAGTTGAACAACTAAAAGTTGTCCAGTGGATTTGTTTTGACATTCATTTCTCATAATTACTTTTGTCCACCCTCAGAGAACAGACATGAAACTTGTTGCATTCAATTGTGGGTTGTTTGTGTGGGTGGAGAGAGCAGTAATTGATAGCGTAGTTAGAGCAAGACAGCGAGAGAGGTCTCAGCATAGAAAATATAAGACGTGTCCCCTGAATGCAGACGCTGCTATTGCTTTTGCTTTTTCAAGCTGAGTTTCCCCCTGTATTATTGATCACTGCAGCAAGATTATGACTCAAACTAGAAAGAATCACATGCTTTCTTCTCCCGATGGACTGAACCCCAAACTTGATGTTTGATGTTGACGTTCAATAAGCCGTCAAATTTGTTTGTGGCTGCACTGCAAATTATATTAATTTGTCCGTTTGTGGCTGATAATCCATGAAAATAACAATAAATACACCCCAAAATAGTTCCAGACTTGGAAATTTGATCACCAAAAGTTTTTTTTTTGACCATGAAAAATGATTTGGGGGAAAAAATTTCCTTTCAACTAAGCCACAAGTCAAACACATATATTATATCATCCCAGCCAGTGACCGAGGAGGTGACTCACAGACCAATTGACTGTGTTTCTCGCTTTTGGAAGAGATGGGCCTTGTTTTCAAATAGGCAAAGCTCAGCTTTGTAACGTAGGGTGCTATCATTAAAACAGCCTCCCTCCTGTGAGGGAGTAGTGAGGGAAGAAGAGGAAAGCTACACATTCGCAATCATGCTGAAACAAATGAATGTGTGAGAATCACAGAGATTGAGAGGATGAAGAACACAGCAGCACAAGTAAACAAGATTATAATAGAACGGCAGACGGAGAAAACGAGAAGGAAGGTGAGAGAGGTAGAGCAGAGGAGGAATGGTTCAGAGTTTGAAGTGCTAAATCCTTTTCTTTTTTTTATTGTTTTTGCCCTTCTGGTGTGTCACCAAGTGTCAGTGGATGCAGTTATCAGAGCTTCAAGTTGCTCTCGGCTGACAGCCTGTCGCTCACGCACACAGTCAAGATGGACAGGCTAAAGTGGATCTGAGGATACCAGCCACTTCAAGTCTGCTCACTCACTTTGATCTCTTTCCCCTTTTTCGCTCTTTACATGTCTCTTTCTTTCTCATACATACGTACACAGGGTATCTCAAACAGCTTGATGCATTGCCTTTATTAGATAGCGGACAGTAAAAGTGACAGGAAACAGAGAAGCTGGGGGACGTGCGACCAAGGTTACAAGCCAGACTCGTGGCTTCGTGCCATGTGTCTCACATCAGCACCAGGACGCCCCTCGTTCTCACAGCTTTGTCCAATTAAGAGTTTGTGTGTGGCCTGAAAGGTTCTCGGGGTGTGTAGTCAGCAGATTGCTGTTTAGTGGAGGTGCAGTGTGTATTATTGGGATGGGAGAGGGCATCGATCTCTATCAGCACTCCCATAGGATAAATCCACCCACATGCTGACAGGAACCACACACACACACACACACTATATTAATTGAGCTCAACACAGTCCCCATTCTAGTGCATTTGCCCGCTTTAAGATAGACACTTTAAAGCCTGTTTCAAAGACAAAAAAATTACCATGGAACAATTATACTCTGGTAGGTTATGATAAATGAAGCATGTTAATGATAATTACTTCTCTGCGGTGGCTTAATTTCTCTCTGTGCTAACTGAATTAAATTTTTGCTGACATTTTTATACTAACATGCAAAGAGCTGGGGCGGAAACAGCCTTGACATTTTGGGATTTTTTTGTGGATTTGTAAAAAAGTCACTAGCAGAAATTAATCAAAAAATGTAATTGTGTCCTTCCTAAATCATATTTAAGGAGTGCATTCCTGGGATTCAACTCATTTACTCATTTCTGTGACAAAATACTGAAAGAACACCACACACTGGCAAAATGTGGCTGACCTTGCTTTCAAGACACGGCACTAGGATGACGTGTGGGTAATTGCAAGAGATTCCTCTGATATGAAATCATAACAATAATGTAGTCAAACTTTGATTCTGTGTGAGGCCTTGTAGGTAAAGTAAAACCAAGTGTATTTTCTTTTTTCACAGTTTAAATATCTTCTCTCTTTAAATCACTCTACATCAGTGGTTCTCAACCAGGGGTCCGGGGACCCCCAGGGGTCCTTGAAGGAGTTCCAGGGGGTCCCCAGAAAAAAATGGGGAATAGTATATTTTCACTATTTAATTCACCATAGAAGTAAGTAAGTAAGTAAATAAGTAAAGCTTTATTTATATAGTACCTTTTAAACACACTGTTACAAAGTGCTTCACACACAAATGAAACATCAAACAATGATAAAAACAAAGACAAATTACAATATGAAACAGAAACAATGAGAAACAGACTAAACTAAAACAGACAAACACACATGTGGATGAGGCCTATAAAAAAAACGCTTGCCTATAGAGATGTGTTTTTAGAAGCTGCTTAAAGTGAGTCATAAGAATGATTATTCTGATCGTAGGTTTCCCTTCCTCCGTGGTTATCTCAACTGCAGTTGGTATTAATGATATCTAACAACCAAAATCTTTTCAGATGTGTATCAATTTAGGGGTCCTTGACACGGAAAATGTTGAGAACCACTGCTCTACATAATACCTAAAGCAGTACTTATATACACACACAAAATACCAGATGAGTGAATAACTTTTAAACTTAAATACACTGTCGACCTAATATGAAAACATTTATCAATTTTAAATTAAAAAAGGCATTTAATGTGTTTTGCAGAGACCCGGGAGGACCGCACTAAGAGACTGTTCAGACACTACACTGTGGGATCCTACGACAACTTCACCTCATACAGGTACAGCCTCTCTCCTTTGTACTAGCATGCCACATAGGCCATGTGTATTAGTGTATACTGTACTGCACAAACGCTACTGGTCGTATCACAGAGTGCTTCCTTACCTGAACCGGGGTGATGAAGTCCATGTGAGAAGGTGTTGGAGTGCTATGGAGCTGCTGCCATCTAAAGGCATAAGGCTGCTAGTGCACTCAGTTCTAATGTAAAATGCTCATGAAATGGGTATTGCATAACTCTTGCACACACACATGCATAATATATACTTGCACAGGCATGGTTCTGTGTTTCATATTTCTATGATTTGCTGCCAGGAAGTTCTTATTCAACCTGTTTAATGTTTTATTTTTTTTAGTCCAAGTCTTTATTTTCTTCTTTGCCGTCCCCGTCTCAAGCTGACATTTATTGTGTCGAGAGTGTCAGTGCTCCCCCTCTTCTAAATCAGATTTGTTATCTGCGAGTGGAGTAGCAAGCTATGTGTGGATTTGTTATGATGCAAATTCCGTCTTTAATGCCACCGAGTGTCAGTTTGAGACACGGCGCTAGTCTGAGTGAGCATTGTTCCTACCCACTTTCTCAGCCTTTTATAAAATGTCAAGTTCTTGCCTTCTAGGTTTTAGTTGGATTAAATGTCATCTCTGTTACCAGAGCTCCAGGTTTGTAGAATAAGCATTACCTCAGACACAAGCCTGTGATAGTCTACGTATATGAGGCATTGCGTGGTATGTAGCCTACAGGGGGGATGACAGGTAGCACCTTTAACCAAATATAGTTTAGTTGAGAACTGGAGAAATAGAAAATGAAGTACATTTCTTGTTGCTTTCTAGAGGTGTCGCAGTAAAACATGAACACAAAACCACAGCAGGTTACAGCTATGAACATATGAGTCTGTATAAAATACCAGTTGCACATGCCAGCAGAAGGCCAAGGTAGGACAGAAACGTATTGAGTTACAATTTCTTATATAGATGTCTGAACTGCAGCCTGAGGAATATTAGAATCACTAATGTCAAGAGGACAGGTTTATTTTGAGGAAACATTTACCGTTTTAAATTGTGAGTCTTACATCAGAGTTGTTTCTTTATTGAGTTATGTAGGTGGATAGAGATTCTGAACAAGGACAGCGAGCGTATTGCATTAATGCGGCATTTTGGGGGCATAGAGCAGAGATGAAAGCGTAGTGAATAAAAGGGTTCGGACTGAAACAGAGCATCTTGCTTAACCAACACAGTTTTCTGTGCATAACATTTGATGCAAAAGTCGATAGATAGTTTTTTTTTTATGAAACCAAACCTCTGACCTCCCTCCTGCAGAAAGGTTTGTTTCGGGTCTCCTGGCTCCAGCAGCAGGAGCTCTGTTTTCCCTTGGTAAGTCTGAGAGAGTGGAGTGTAACTAGGCTAATGGAGACTGCAGCCGCCTACTGAGTTGCAACCTGAACACCAGCCCTCTGCATCCGCCTCAGCTTTGAGGTAGTATGCTGAAATTCACAAAATACTACAAAACATCCTGGCTTTTGTGAAGGTGTTCAGGCTGTAAACCGGCAGCAGGCCCCTCAGTCAAAGTGTGGTGTGAAAAGACCGGAAGATACGCCGCAATTTTTGTTTGTGTACATCAAGTTTAAGATAAGAAATAGTCATTATTTGTAGATTAAAACCAACTCATTCTTACCTCCTGAACGTTCCCAGTCAGTTTGATGAGAAGGACATGTGATCTTAATATCTTTTGCACGCACATCCGGCCGCCATGCTGATATTCGCTTTGCTGCTAAAGACTGCCGTACTAACTCTGCTCTGGTTTTGGCTCACAGGTTTTTTGGACACAGTTTGCAAAAAAATGTAACATTGAAGTGTGTGCAGTGCAGCGCAGGTTAACACCATCTAACAGCCTCCACCCCTCAACACTCACCCAAATCAGGCAGTGATGAAGTGCTCACTTACTTTTGCCTCCTATTCCCTCTGTCATTAGTCAGGGGATAATATTGCATCTCAGCCATCTCTGTCAGTTTCTTTAGCAGAAGCCCTCCACACCCTCCGCAGCTGCAGTCTCATCTGAGGGATCAGCCAGAAGATTGATTCACTCTTAGGTTTTATCCCAAAGATACTTCAATCACGAGGACTCTCGCTCTCACGCTCTCACGCTCTCACTCGTTGTCTCTCTATCTCTGTGTGTGTGTGTCTCTCTCTCCCTCTCAAAACACTAATACAACCCCTGGAATTCCTGAGCTGTGGTTGTTTGCTTGGCTTTTAACTTGGCTGTGGCCGAAAAGTCTTTTTTGCTGAGGAAAGTTCCTAACGGAGTGAAATGACCCGGAAGTATCTAAGAAGCAGCCGTGTTGAGAGCTGTTTCGAATCCTCTAAATGCTAAGGAAAGGAGCTTCAATGCTTCCTTTTATTATCTCCTTTAGCATAGGATACACTGGACCATCCTTTACCAAAGGAAAGGAGATAATAACATCCGACAATTCTTTGCGGCCGCAACATTTATAGCCATAGAACCATTTTGTTCACTTTGTTTTTAATTACTTATTTATTTCGAAAACAAGAATAACAACAGTAAACATATAGCAAACTGTCAATAAACAAATAATCCTTATAAATAAATATTACATGTCTGAAAAGGAGTAGGAAGAAGTGTACATTTAATGGTTCTCCCCCTTCTCCATAACTCAAACAATAACTCATTATTTATCATATAAACTTTGTGGTAGCCTATAGGTTATTCCTTTTTATTTCATTTCAATTCCAACCTTGGTTAATGAACTGATATTTTTCACCGGTTGTCCACATTTGGTGAGATGATCCTTTATTATATGTTGACGTAAAGTGTTGCAGAAGGACCTGCGGTATCTCTCTTTCACACAGCGCGGGTGAAGCAGCCTGTTACTGATTTAATACCGCACGGGGCGAACTTGCGCCTTTTTGTAGTCCATCTTTGGAACATTGTAGTTTCACCACGGCAGACCCGCGTCATTAACATCCACCGCCGTCGCATCATAATTACAGAGCCTAGTGGAAGTGCAGTCGGATTCTCCTCACATTCAGTCCTTCTGAGTTCTCCTTCACATCTTTCCTCGACCTAGTGACGTTTTCCATCGAGGTCAAGGATTAGGAGAAGACATTAGGATGTCATTTTTGACTTTTCGACCACAGCCGTTGATTGGTTAATAGGAAAAGGAAGTACAGGTGTGCAATTGTGTGAGTGTGTGTGCCTCCGTCTCCTCCCACTTATCAACCCCCCCACCCACCCGCCCACCGACGACCCTCTTTACTCTCGTGCCCTCCCTCTCGCCCCTCTCTCTTTGTGTGTGTGTGTGAGGATGGTGTTGGACTCATACCTGCTCTCCCTCTGCTCTCTCCTTCACAGTGACTATATCATAGAGGAGAAGAATGCTGTTTTACAGAAGAAAGAAAATGAGGGGTTTGGCTTTGTCCTGCGGGGAGCCAAAGGTGAGACACACACACACACACACACACAGACACACACTTTCACATTCACCACCTGGCTGTTTTCAACGTGTGAGAGTTCTGATGCGAGAAATAGTTTGTTGATCTGAGTCACTGAGTACGGCTCAGTCTGTATTGTTACTGTGTGAGTCAACAACACGACCGGCTTTGGTCAACACTCAGCTTGTATACTCAGATGCACTGTGTGTGTGTGTGTGTGTGTGTGTGTGTGTGTGTGTGTGTGTGTGTGAGAGTGTGTGTGTGTGTGTGTGTGTGTGTGTAGAGCCCCATTGGTGGCGTCATCCTTGGCTGAGTTGTCGGCTAGCTGTCCCATCTGTTCCCCACACATGGCGTTCAGCTTTAGTAGAGTCACACTCCTCTCTCCCCTCCTCTCATCTTTGCTCTGTCTGTCCTTGTTTTTTGCTCCACTCTCTGCTCTCCTCCTTCACATTCTCCCCGTCCATTTATCCTCTCAAAATATTGTTTTCACGCAATCGCTTTCATACCTTCCACGTTTGAAGCGACGTCGCCTCTCGACTCCATCCCCCCCGTCGCTGCAAATTCATTTTTTACTCACGCACGTGCCAGCCCTCCTGCTCACGCTGGTTACCATGGCAACCCCTCTCAGGCACCTTGCCGGGAGTCTGAGTGTGCTTTACTGCTCCGTCACTCACTACCATGGATCTTGGCTCACCCCGCTCTCTTTTTTACTCACTCTGTCTTTTACTCCCCGGTACCCTTAAACACACACTCACACATACACACACACACACACACACATACACACACACAAACACACACACTGCAGTTCACTCAGCGGTCCTCTCATGTGACAGTGATTTCGTTGGATTCGTTCCAAGATTAAATGGAGTTTGTGGTGGCGCACTGCACTCACTTAACAAAGTGTGCTTGTGTCCTGTGTGTGTGTGTGTGTGTGTGTGTGTGTGTGTGTGTGTGTGTGTGTGTGTCTATTTTGTTGAGAGATGCATATGAGTAGTGCAAGTGTGTGAGCATGTGATTGTATGCAACTACATGTATCAATAATATCGCTGAGGTGCAGCAGGCAACAGCAGTGCATCCACTCAGCCTGCTACAGTAGTATCCCTGCCTAATATAGAGATCTTTAGTCAAGGACTTAAACTAAAAGCAGTGCAGATATATTTATTAAATAATTTTTTAGTAAAGCTAAAAGGGAAGTTTTGAAAAATACATAATTGCCTTCAATGAAATTAAAAAAATAGAGCAGATTTTAACCAGCAGCCAATACTTTTCAAATATTATTTGCAGCATTTAATACATTTTCTGTTTGTGATCTTTGTTATGATCATTGGCAATCTCATTTACTAGAAAAGCAATATTGGATCAAAGGAAGCTATAGATTACACTTAAAGCAGCAATGGGTAGAATTGGAGCAAATATGATTAAAATAGGTTATTTTTATAAAACGGTCACTATATCACAGTAGTGAATGAGACAGGTAATCTAAAAATAGATGCATCTGTGTCCTCCGGTGCTCCTAATGGCATCTGCAAGATTTCACAGACCGGAGGAAAACAACCAATCAGATCCGAGCTGGAGCCTGCCGTCTCCGAGCAGCTGTCAATCACTTGTTAACTCCGATCAAACGGTCAAACTAGGCAGCGCTGATCAAATATGAATCAATATTCTGTTGCTGTAATGCCTATTTCTCACCTCAAATGTTTCAGAAACATCTTGTAGTGAACTGTTTAGCTGTAAAACGAGAAAGTTTGTGACCCGGCCACCATGTTGAGATCAGTTGAGGAAATACAAAGCACCGCCCACCAGCCAGAGCAAACTTTCTCATTTTACAGCTAAACAGTACACTACAAGATGTTTCTGAAAACATTTGAGGCGGGAAATAGGCATTACAGTAACAGAATATTGATTCATATTTGATCAGCGCTGCCTAGTTTGACCGTTTGATCGGAGTTCACAAGTGATTGACAGCTGCCTCCGTTGAATAAACAGCCAATAGGAACGCTCTCTCTCTCTGAAATGAACTGTGATTGGCCGAAGTCTCCCGTCATGGGGTTAGATTTTTTAAAGCCTGAAAACAGAGCCATGAGGAGGTGCAAAAGTCTAGTTTTCTCTCAGAACACTTAAATTACAATATGCTGAAAGGTTATTATATTAATAATATTCTGCCTACTGCAGGTTTAACTGTTCTGGGTGTTTCTTTCCCAGCCGAGACGCCCATTGAAGAGTTCACCCCCACCCCAGCGTTCCCTGCCCTTCAGTACCTGGAGTCTGTGGACGTGGAGGGAGTGGCCTGGAGGGCTACTCTGAGGACAGGAGACTTCCTCATTGAGGTAATTAAGGATCTGTATCTATCTCATTACTGAGCACACGGGTAATGACCTTGAACAGAGAAGGAAAACAAACAACTGCAGGATTTCTGTACAGTTCTACGGTGCATTTGTGGATATGATGCGTAGTTTCTTCCTCTGCCTGCAAAGAGGGTTTGTAGAAATTTGTGAACATTTGCATCTAATATATCAAGTTGATATAAAGCTTATATATTTTTTATTCTTTAAATGAAAGCTGGACATGATTTGCAGAAAATTGAGTGTGAAGTTTAATCATGTGAAGTATCCCCCCCCCCAAAATGACCAGAAGTTGGTAACTATGGTGCTTTAATGTCAGCAGAACTGTAAAAAAAAAAGCACAAAGATGTCGACATGCCTCATTCTGTCTGTGTTTGTTGTGTCTCATAGGTAAACGGGGTGAATGTAGTGAAGGTGGGCCATAAGCAGGTGGTGTCCTTGATCCGGCAAGGGGGCAACAGGCTGCTGATGAAGGTGGTGTCTGTCACACGCAAACCTGAGTCTGAGGAAGTCGTTCGCAAGAAAGGTAAAGACAAAAGGATAAGCTCCTCTGTGTTGAATTCAAGATAGCTATAATGTAATTTTTAACATATAAAATGTCACTAAAAGGCATGTACTTATCTTATGTGAAATACTGCTTTACATATGTGCTTTTCGTAACTATTATTAAACATAATTAGTGTGAACAGTCATTGAGATATAACATGTTCCACTAATTATATAGTAATGGCTTAATTAAAGTATATTGTGTGCTCTCGGGGGTTTTAGCATAATTTCTCAGAGGATGTCTCAGTTTGATAATGAATTATATTACTATAATGTAGTAACGGAGACATGTGAGTTGGTTTCAATGTTCGGAGGACTTAGGAAGATATGTGTGTGTTTTCTGTTGTCAAGGTGATTTCTACCACGTTTCTCTGCTGTAAATTCATGTGGTTTCCATGTCAACCACGGCTCGCCATTACTCAGCTCCCACACAGTTCTGGCACTATGACCTCAGGACTGTGTACACTGCTATTGTGTGTGTGTGTGTGTGTGTGTGTGTGTGTGTGTGTGTGTGTGTGTGTGTGTGTGTGTGTGTGTGTGTGTGTGTGTGTGTGTGTGTGTGTGTGTGTGTGTGTGTGTGTGTGTGTGTGTGTGTGTGTGTGTGTGTGTGTGTGTGTGTGTGTGTGTGTGTGTGTGTGTGTGTGTGTGTGTGTGTGTGTGTGTGTGTGTGTGTGTGTGTGTGTGTGTGTGTGTGTGTGTGTGTGTGTGTGTGTGTGTGTGTGTGTGTGTGTGTGTGTGTGTGTGTGTGTGTGTGTGTGTGTGTGTGTGTGTGTGTGTGTGTGTGTGTGTGTGTGTGTGTGTGTGTGTGTGTGTGTGACCTAGTTTCATTGGGACAGTACTGTATCAACTAAATCCTGCTACTCAGAGCCTTATGGTCTCTCTTAATCTCTCTCTCTCTCTCTCTCTCTCTCTCTCTCTCTCTCTCTCTCTCTCTCTCTCTTTGTGTCTTTCCTTATGCGTGTCTCTTTTAAATAAATCCTTCTCTAGACAGTGACCATCACTCTTCTAGCTATTTCAAGTTGTATCTTTACTTGATATGGCTAATGCCAGTATTTACAATTTAACATTTTAACCAAAAAAAACATCTTAGTACCTTTTTTTTGGCGCTTTGAACCACATGAAATGGTCTTCCTCAGCGGATTGAGTTCACTCAGTTAGTTGTCATAATTTATTAAAGCTTAAAGTTTGACATTTTGAGAAATATGCTTAGATGAGACGGTCAATACCGCTCTCATTTCTGTCCGTTAAACATGAAGCTACAGACAGCAGCTGGTTAGCTTAGCTTAGCTGGAAACAGAAGGAAACCCTTTACTGTGTCTCAAAAGCTGCCTACCAGCACCGCTAAAGCTCATTACTTAACATGTTATATCTTGTTTGTTTAATCCATACAAAATCCAAAGTGTAAAAATTACAATTTGCTGTTTTAAAGGGGATTATGTGACTATTTCTTGGCTCTGAGAGGTTGCCACGTTGGTTTTTATTTGGATTAAACCATCAAGAATAGGTTAATTAATGAGCTTTAAAGGTGCTGGTAGGTAGATGTTGTTACCTTTGGACAGAGCCAGGCTAGCTGTTTCCCCTTGTTTCCAGTCTTAATGCTAAGCTAAATGAGAGACGTATCAATCTTCTCAAATTGTATTGCTCAAAATGTCTATATATTCCTTCAACATAATAAAGCCAGGAATTTAGCATCACCCTGGTTTCCTCGACAAAAAGCCGATAAACTAGTCCGCTGTAAAGGCGGACGAGTCGGCGGGATGACGTTTAGTAGACTCATTTAGCCACTTGTTGTCACAAAAAAAGTTAAAATTTCTTAAGCCTGTGTTAACCACAGACCTTATTTCAGGATCTAACTAAAAACCCACTCAAAAAAATCCATTGACTTCGAGACGACGGAACCAGAAGTGCTAAATTGTTAACTAATTTCCGGGTGTTAGGACTCATTTCTGTAGCACTCTATAGACTTTTTCCTTGCTCCCTGTATAGTACGGCATTTGTGCAATATAGCACCATCGTGGTAGATGTAATGGAACTACATGAAAATATGTCGGAGTATTTGCATTTATTCGGAGTGCCTCTACCTTAGTGGTTCTTGTCCATTTATTTTTGGTCTCTTCTGTTCCCTAGTCGTTGTCTTGGCTTATCTCTGCTTGTGTAAAAGCTGCTGAGACCACAGATATTCGGCAAGTGATAATGAGGCTGATTGAAAGGAAAATGGCTGGATAAGATTCCTTTATTGTAAATCGAAGAAAAGATGGACAGACTGATTCAAGTGCTGCTGAGATACAGTACAGGCAGTGCAAACAGCTGTAGACAAGATGGAGCGTGTGTAGTGTTTCAGAGCCGAGAACGGGATTCTACCCTCCAAACTTCTCCTTAAACGCCTTCTTTTTTTACATCCTGAGCTGTGTCGAACGCCCTCTCCCCGCCGCACTGCTCCTCCGCTGGGACTCGCTCTGCATATTGTGCCGCACCTTTGCAAAAAAATGCACAGCAGACGCATGCTCTCACACACACACAGAGAGAGAGACTTGCAGGCAAACACACATACAAAAAAACACACATTCTTTGCACCATGCGAGGCCTCACTACTGCCACCGTTGCCATGGTGACTACACTGCATGTTTGAATTAAGCATTACATTACAGCAAAAAGCATCTCTCTCTCCCTCTGACTCTGACTCTGTTCGTCTCTCTTCCTCCGTCCTCCTCCTCCATCTCCTCTGCTCCCTGCTACTGTACCAGAATGTGCAGACTGGTGAGGAAATGAAGATGTGTGATTATGGACTGTACCCAGGATGGCGTATGTACACTAGATCTGCAGCTGCAGCAGGATAGGTAGACTCTAGTAAGGCACTAGGGCAACCATGGGATTTAGAGATCGCTATCGCTCTACAGCAGTGCATTGAGTGCTAGCTGGACGATCTCGGATAGAGTGAGCTGATCTACTTGCGTTGTGGGATATTGATAAGAAACTTGGGTTTGTTATAGCATGGAGAGGCTGCTGCTGGATGTGGCTTTATGATCTGTGTCCGACTGCATGGCATTACGTCGTTACTGCAGACTTAACATGCTTAAATACATGACCACGTTATTTTTAATTTGGTTGATTACAGTGTTTATTGTAACTTGATTTTGTAGCTTTTATTGAAACCTGTAACTGTCGTTTGCATCCGGAGCTGGCATTTGTTAGATGTGTTTTACTGCTTTGAGTGGGACGATAGCAGCCCAGTTGCCTTGTGTGTGTAGTAGGATTGGGAGGCTCCCATGGGCTTTGGGGTGTAAAGTCTGCAGCGCATCATTTTCCTTAGCTGTTGAATTTACTGTCGTCTCTTCGTCTGTCAGCCCACATGTCATTATGTCCTCCCTCAGGGAGTTTTCCCCGCGTGTCTGCATGTGGTCCCGCATGTGGGAGGATGTGCATGTGTGTGTAAGCCGGTGTGTCAGCGCGTCTCTGTCTGATACACACCTGCTACATCCCAGACAGGCAGCATATTAAAAGTAAGATGGACGACTTTCTCCCTCTCCTTGCCACACTCATTTTACTCATTCTGCCTATTGTGGCAGACAAATGCTGTTGTTATGTGTGTAATGGGAGGATTCAGAAAGCTAGGGATGCTACAGACTGGACTGAGCTGTACATTTACTGCCTCTGGGCTCCTCGACAGAGAGGAATTCTTGCAGCACAAAGACTAGAAAACTGAAAGTCTTGGAGACAGACTGACAAAGTCATCGGACCAACAGAGAGCGAAAACATGAAGAAGTCGGGCTCCAGTCGTAGCCTGAACAAGGTCCTGGCTAAGTGCGAGCGGTCCAGTTCGACTGAATTTGACCAGATCAAAGCAGTGAAGACGGGATGGGCTGGCCGTCTGGGGGACGCCAGGAGGGCACTGAGCCGCAAATCCAAAGGATCTTCATCCCCCTCAACTTCATCCTCAACACCATGCCTTTTCTCCACAGCTCCCCCGCCGCCCAAGAGAGCTCCCAGCACCACCCTGACACTGCGCTCTAAGTCCATGACCGCTGAGCTGGAAGAACTGGGTGAGTGCCAGATAGCTGGCGTGCACACTCCACACTCTCGTCCTCCTTTTTAGTCAAATTTTCCGCTTTTCCCTTTGTCATTAAAACTTGTCTCCTAACTTTTAGAATAGTCACTTCTGTTGGCTTGTTCTTGTCATTTCCCCTCCTCTGCTGACGCTATCTTTTTCTCACCAAGCTTCTGCTCGGAGGAGAAGAGGAGGTGAGTCTGAGGCAAGACAATTGACACCTCTCTGAACGTCATAAAGATGATTTATCACTGCTGTTTCAATTTAAGCAGTGATGATTTAGAGCTGAAGAGCAGAACACTTGACCTATGTGGACCCTCTTTCTCCATCTTTTATCTTTTTTTCTCTCTCTCTGCCGCTTTCTATTCTTAGTGCTCGCTCCCTAGTGGCCATCAAGGAAACACAGTGAACTTGTATTGAGATAGTGCAGTGATTTTGTACAATACCATAGATGCATGACCTCACGTTGTAGTGTATAGCTACATTTTGGAGATGCCTTTTTAATCACAATTTGTATTCTCTACTGTGTTAGCAATGTCACAAATGATGAAACTATGTTTCCCTGGTGTTATGTCTTAGTATTTAGTTCTGGCTCATTTCCTTCTCAACAGATAGGCTAGATGAGATGTTGGCGTCCCAGGAGTCTATCTTGCGTTCTCAGCCCTCGGAGGCAGATTACAGAGCAGCTACTGTCAAACAAAGGCCTACCAGCAGGAGAATAACACCAGCAGAGATCAGTGTGAGTGCACCTACACACAGCAAGCTGGCAGACAGCATATGCCAGTACATATAAACTCAATCTGACGCATAATACTCAAATACACCTGGGCTAGGCAGCGCTATGCAACACTGCATTGCATGCACTGCTTTGTGCTACTTTGTTGTTGGTATACATTGTTTAGGAGTTTTAATGAAGCTTTAAAGTCTTACTTGTCCACTGCACAAATAAAGTTCCTCGCAGAAAGATAAAGTAATTACATTTTTTATTTTTTATTTTTTTTAATTAAAGGCATTAAAACTGTTTCATAACACAGTAAATTCTCTGTTTTGCTGTGCTGCAGTCACTGTTTGAGAGACAAGGGATGACTCTACATGGAGGTCTTCACCCGGGCATTGAAAGAGGTCACATACCACTACCAAAGGGGATGTCCAGGACCAAGTCTTTTGGTAAAACAATCACCCATCCTGTACATATTCAAATAAGGTGAATGATAGTGTATCTTATGTGCAGTATGCTTATAGGTAATATATAGACATGCAGAGAATATAAAATAAGGAAGCTTCATTCTTTCTTTTTTCTTAAAATTGCATCCCTACACCCACAAAGAATAGCATGTAGACCGCAGTATAACAAATACTGAAAATGAAGCTGCATCGTCATCAATCAAACTTTAATTTCCTGTTGACAAGAAGTACAGATTAACAGACGTTAACATGCTTACAAAGATATACATTGCATTACATGTTCAGAATGTGCATATGTTATATCTTATTGGATATCCACAGAAACAGATTCGCAGAGCAGATGCTCAAGTACAGAGCCTATTTCAAAAGTAGATATACACATACATTATTAATACTCTCTGTATTATTAAACATTTTCCTGTTCGCAAGTACACTCTTTAAATGAATGTTGAATTAATTGCTAAATAAGTAAAAAATAGTAATAGTTTTATTGAAATATTGTATAGCTTGGTTTGAGACACCTGATACATTATTAAATGTGTGAGTTAACAGATTTACAGATGGATGCATTGCAGTATGTTTTTCAGGGAGCAGCTGTGGACCTGCTAGGCTGGTATAAAATGCTCCTGTTTCATGAGCTTACTCCCCGTCACTAGAAGATCTGTGCTCTTCCCTCCCTCATCAGGTGCCACTGAGGAGGATCGGCTGTCTGCCCTTGCAGGCGAGCACAGATTTCCCCGCAGCTCCTCTATGACAGACTCCCTCCGAGACCACTCACAGCCCCATCCCATCCCTCCACCTCCACAAACAGCACCTCCTCCTCCTCCCTACTACCTAGACACTGGTCCTCCCCCAGCCTTCTGTCCCCCTCCTCCCCCATCTAGGACCCAGAGTCAGGGCCATGAGCCTGGGGGACGCTCCAGCTTCAAGCCCTCCTCCTTGGACCTGCCTTACGAGGCCGCTCAGCGGCAGGCCACACACCTAGAGAGACAGAAGAAAGCTCGCTCCATGATCATCCTCCAGGACTCTTCCCATCTACCTGTAGAACCTACAGATATCCCCCGTCCTTCTGCTGCTACTCCACCTGAGCGAATCAAAAGGAAGGGTCGGGTTATTGACAACCCTTATGCTAATGTGGGTCAATTTAGCATCGGACTGTACACACCCACCAAGCCCCAGAGGAAGAAAAGTCCGCTGGTGAAACAACTACAGGTAGGTTACATATTGGGTTTTGTTTTATTTACTTTCGTGTCAAAGACCCTCAAATTTTGACATGTTCGGCTGATTTGTTTTGTCTTACTGCAGGTGGAAGATGCACAAGAAAAAGCTGCATTAGCTGCTGCCCACTCCCGAGATAGCTCACCCTCAGGACGACACCCATATGCCCATGGACACTCACACACCAGCCGTGCAGACTACTACCAGCAGCAGCTGATGGCTGAGCGAGAGCGTATACGTGCCCAGGGAGAGATGATGTTTCAGGGTAAGGGCCCCTTCGCCGCTGCAATAGCTGGAGCAGTGAAAGATCGCGAGCGTCGCCTTGAAGAACGGAGGAAATCCACTGTCTTCCTTTCTGTTGGGACCATGGAGGGGGCGTCTACCACCAGCTCTGACTCCCCCTCTCTGACTCAGTCTCACTCCATCGATGAACGGATGCTAACCCGAGAGCTGGGACAGCTGCCTCCTCCTGCCTTGGCCCTGAGCCCCTCACCTAGTGGGACCACCTTTATCCACCCGCTCACAGGGAAGCCCCTGGACCCCAACTCTCCACTGGCTCTTGCGCTGGCCGCAAGGGAGAGAGCACTGACCTCCCAGAGCCAGTCCCCAACTGGCAGCCCAGAGCCTAGGACTAAACAGGAGCGGGTAGGCCAGAGCGTAATGTTCATTGACCCTCAGACCAAAGAGTCTCCACATGGGGAAGGGGCACCTTCAACTCCTCCTTTTTCACCTAAAAGCGCCAAGGCAGCGGGGTATGGAGCCCCCCCGGCATCTATTTTAGTTCCCCAGCCCACCAAACCACAGTGGGCCTCATCACCATCACCTGTATCATTCCGGCAGGAGATGGAAGCCAGAGTAGAGGAGCGGAAGGAGGAGAAGAGACTAGAGGATAAAAAAACTATGTTGATCAGTATTATGGATACATCGCAGCAGAAGACAGCAGGGCTCATCATGGTCCATGCTACCAGTAACGGCCAGGCCGTCGGGGTGGGTTCAGAACTAGAGCAGACGCCTGCCCCAACGTCCACGGAGCCCAGCAAATCTCCAGTTCCACGGGCTAAATCTCCCAGTCCTACGGTCTCCCAGCCCCAGGCCCAGCTACAGCTCCAGGCCCAACCTCAAACTCAGCGTCCTGCCAGTCCAGCCCAAGAGAAGAGTCTGGCTCAGGGAAGCTCCGAGGAGGACGTGGATCCGTACACAGTGACGCTGCCTCCTGCAATGTTGTCCTCCAGTGACGAGGAAACTAGAGAGGATCTACGTAAGATTGGAGTTGTTCCACCACCAGATGAGTTTGCTAATGGGCTGCTGGCGCAGGCACAGGGGACACCAGTGTCCCCGACTAAACCTGCCTCTTCTCCAACCACCTCTACAACACCAACACTCCAAACTCCCTCAACCCCAACAACCCCAACAGTGACCCTTAGCCAGCCTCAGCCTCCCCAGCCAGCACCTCCACCCAGTGCAGCAGTTGTCTCAGGGAAGCCCTCTGACCCTCTGGAGCCCCCGCCGGTGGGCGAGTCTGGCTCTGCGGCTGACTCAGGCGTGGAGGAGGCTGACACACGCAGCTCCAGCGACAGAGAGCGAGACCACCATCTCGAGACCACCAGCACCGTCTCCACGGTTTCCAGCATGTCCACATTGTCCTCAGAAAGCGGCGAGCCTGCCGACACACACACCACGCACACCTCCTATGCCGACGGGCAGACTTTTGTGCTCGACAAGCCGCCAGTGCCTCCTAAGCCCCGACTCAAGTCCCAGATAGGAGGCAGTAAAGGCCCCGTCACCTTCAGGGACCCTCTGCTGAAGCAGAGCTCCGACAGCGAGCTGCTATCACAACAACAGGCTGCTGCCCTGGCTGCTGCTGCAGCTGGAGGAGGCGGGCTGCCCTCAGGTGGTTCAGCCTCAGTGACTGGACTAGGCCCCACCAAGCCGCGCTACCTCTTCCAGCGGAGGTCCAAGCTGTGGGGGGACCCAGTGGAGCCTCGGGGGCCAGGGGTGGGGCTAGGTATCGGGAGTTTGGGCAATCTTGGTGGGCTGGGACTGGGGCTGGGTATAGACGAGGGAGCAAAACCATCTGTTATGGGGGAGCTCAGTTCACGACTACAGCAGCTAAATAAAGACACTAGGTCACTGGGAGAGGAACCAATGGGAGCATCACTTGACCCGGGGAGGAAGTCACCTGTGGCAGGTGCCAGGTAAGAGAAAAGCTAGTAGAATGTACTGCAAAACTGTATTTAACACTGAGATACAGAACAAAAGGTTCCATTAAAAGTAATGATTTCAAGTTAAATTGATATCTTTTACTCAGATGGTGGCAGAGACAGAGAGAGTCTAAAGCAATTCCAGCGCCCAGCATGAATTAAATGATTAAATTAATGAAAACTGCATACTTGTCAGACATTGAGTTTAATTCTTTTCTCTTGTCTACCAACATTTTGTATTACTCTTTATTTAGATCAATTTATAATGTCTACAGTCGATAATCCCTCTCGTTTTGTGCACTAACTGGAAGAGGAATTGCAAACATAGAAGCATTTATTATTTAAAAGCAAACATTTAATAGACAACCATTTTGAGTCTATTTTAGTCCTAAATCTGATAGCATTTCTCTGGAAAGGGTGATACCTAGAGGCGGCTGCTTTAAGTTTTATTTCTGTGCATGATTCGTTTTTTACTCACATTTTAAAAACATGCAAATTAATCCACATTTAAGCCGCAGCACTGTGATGGTAAGCGGTAATGAGATCAGAGGTCACCAGCATCGCTGGCATTAGCTTCCCTGACAATGTTAGTGTAACATCATTGCTAATATGTGCTGTACCTTTCTATGGGTCATACAGTAGGTTGCAACATCAGAAAGTTAAAAAAGCAAATATGAAGCATAGAAAAGAAGCAAAGACGAGCTTTTCTTCTCACACAGCGACACTAACTGAAGCATCTGAAACACAGTGCTGTTTTGTCTGTTATCTGTGGGTTTCTTGTTTTCACATCATACCTGAAGGTACAATGAAGTCCTTTATATTTCTGCAGATGTGAGGACACCGAAGAGAGTAAACCTTAAGGTTATAGCCCCTAGGGTAAACTTGAGCTTTTTTTTAAACACATTTTTTCCTAACAAGCCTATCAACTAATCCCATTGAAAGATAACAACCCTTTTATACATTTTGTTTCATGTACTTTCTTTTAAATATTATATGTTACCTTGTTTGCACCACCGGATTTATTCACTTGCCGCAGAATGAAATTTATTTAAAAAAAAAGAATATACAATATTTGGCCATAGTGCTGTGTTTTCAAGACACAGTAGATATATATTAGATATATACAGTAGTACAACAATTGATGCCTATGGTCTCGGGTCTAAATAGCTCCTTGTTTCCATAGTTACAGCTGTACTCCTTGGCCTTCTGTTAAGTGATCTGGGTTGTTAAGGTAGTGTGTGTGTGTGTGTGTAGTAGTAGTAGTAGATTATCTGTTGGTGCAAACAAGGTAACAGCTTGGAGGCATGCACTTCCTGAAAGCCTCTCCTCATCTCACACACACTCTGTCGGGCTCTAACCTTTGACCCTGCTAGCAGCTGCCCTTCCAGCTTTTCCCAGAGTTCTTGTTCAAATAATACATAAATACATCCTTATATCCACATCTCTTTGCAGCCATCACTGATATCACTTTGATAAGACCAGAAATGTTCCTTCTATTCTTATCATCGCCTCCCCCCCCCCCGCCCACCCCACACAGTAATATCAGTGATAACCTCAAAGATTTAAGGATGTATTTTCAGAAGTATTTGAACACGACTGAATTATAATGGTGTGTCACGTTAAAATCCATCCCCTCATGATGTTGGCATTAACAGCCATGTTAACGACGCGACTACCAGACACAGTCCTGACCTTGTCAAATGTTGTGAGGAGTAACTGTCAAATAAATGTCTTCTCGTTTGATCTACTCAGGATTTGGCCCGGTTGTGTTTTTATGGGTTTGGCAGGTTGCAAGAACAAATGCTGTCATTCTTTTGTTTGTCCGTTGTAGTTTTACTCTGTCATGAAATTGACACTAATCAATGTTAATTTTAACGTGCCGTTCAGGAGAGTCCTTCATTCACAGTAATTTATCAGTCTGGATCTCAGAATGTAGCTTTCAAAGAGCTCAGGAGGAGTTTCTTCTTATTTTGTCCTCATTTCTGTTCACTATACTTCACTGCTGATTAAGAGGAGCTGAAGAGATATATTCTTAGATTTAGAAGATGTTAGAATAGACTTTCCGTAGTCCTCTCGTTGTATTGACATGGGCAGGAGGAGCTGACCAACTCCACACAACTGAAACCAGTGTGCTTCACCTTTTTGTATTTCCATCCAGCTGTCAACTAAATTAGTTACATAGCCGTCTAATAATGGAAAACCTTTCGATAATTGATCAGTATAGGGCTACTAGTTATTGGCGTTTTCAGTTGGTAGAATTTTGTAACCATAACTGTTGTCCTCTACGTGGGAGTGGCTGTAGTTTGGTGTCAACAGAAGTCAGCTGCTGATGCAACTTGTTGTTGCTTCTGGACATGTTGGATGCAGAGTTTACCTCCATAAATGTATCAATGTCATGTCCGTTTTTTTTAAAATGAAAACAATTGTGTAAGCATAAAGTATTCTGTATTGTAAAAGCAGTATAAGCATGTTTTGTAGTCCCATCCCTTTACCAGTATAGTACTATTATTAGTAGTCATAATCTGGTACCAAAATAGTTTGGGTTAAAAAGCTAATTAGTTCGGGTGTTTTTAAGTGGGGTTGTATGAGGTACTTATCCGTAGTAGGTGTATTACTTATAGTAGATGACCGTTGGCGTGTTGGCAGTATCGAGAAACAGACAGGAGTACCGACACCAGAGCAAAGCAAAACAGTGCTGTGGATGGGGACGGCAGAAAAACATATTTTAGCCACCTAAAAAAAAGTGTACGCTATATTTAGAATATTTTCCATCAGCGAACGGAACTATCTATACTGTTTTTGTCATCTGAGTCTGTTGGCTTTGGCGAGACCATAGATAAGCTTCACTTTCAGTTCAGTTCCCTGTCGGAACGTAGAAGGAAAGGGGCTGTCTGTCGGCAGAATGAAGCGCCGAAAATATTCTAAATATAGCGTACACTTAAACGGATATCGATTTTTTTAGGTGCCTTTCTTTAAAGTGGCATAAATACATTTTTCTGCCGTCCCCGTCCACAGCACTGTATTGCTTTGCTCTGGTGTCGGTAAGTACCTCACACAAACCCCCCTTCAAAACACCCAAACTATCACTCCACAGACAGTGCGTTGCCTGGGTGACCACAAATGAAATATGAAGTCACCATGTGACATTGAGCCAAATTCAGCCATCAATCATCGGTCCGTACCTCAACAGCATCATGATCCCTGGATGGAACAGGTGACCATGATATCACACGCAACATATCATGTAACACTCGCTCATGATTGGGCTCATCCTCTCCTGAGATAATGCAATCAAATTCATCCCCACCACATCCATCCCGACAGTTGATTGCCCTCGGCTCTGACAAAAATGATCATGCACACCATTATTTCTCTCTCTCTCTCTCTCTTTCTCTGCCTCTGCATTTTTTTCCTCCTCACCTACTGGAGCATTTCACACGTAGGCATCCCAGCACCCTTAACTGTAATATTACTCCATCACTTACCCCATCTACTGTGTGCCCCATTTAAACACCCTCCAAAAATCCACACATGCTGCTGTATTTTTGTCTCTCTTGTATCCACCTCGTTCACATGCTGTGTCTCATAGCTTTGGGTGGTTTAGAAACCTGTGGTTCTCATTTTATTTCATTTGTGCTCTTTGGTTTTTCTGTTCCTCTCCGTTTATGTAATTTGCATAACTTTGTTTTTGTTTTTCAGTGATTGTGTTGAGGATGGCCATGGTCCCTGACTGTCTTGCTTATTGGACACTGTAGGTTTCTTAAACCACACTAAAACAGAGCAGAATATTTATATATAATAATATATTTGCAATTTGTAGTTCTTGATTATTAAACACACATATATACAGCTCATACGAATGTAAATTAATAACTACGACTTGCACTTTTTATATATATAAATGTGTGTTTGCCAACAAGAATAGTTCTTTTAGTCCATCATTTCAGAATAAAAGCAACCACAAAAGTCAAGGGACATGTGCCCGCCTTTTATTTGTTTGTTTGTTTTTCTTTTGTTTGTGCAGTGTTTGATATGTGAATAGTGTGCTCATTTCTCTCTCATGTAGCCCACTGGTCAGACCGTCCAGTGCTGAAGCCTACTCTGCTGTGTTTGCCATGCTTATACATCAGTAACATGCACACACACATAAGTACATTCATGTACTCAACACTCGTACACACACGAGGCGTGTCAAAGACAGCAGAGCCGGCTGAAGCGGACTATACGTCTGGTTGGCAGGCTGCGTCTCATGGAGTGATGCTAACATTCTCTCCCATTGCTCTCTCTCTGCTCACCTTGCATGCTCCGCCCTGCTGCTCTGATCTGATTGGTCTAGAACTGACTGTGCGCCCAGGAGGGCAGGACGACTGTGTAAGTGCGCATGGAGCTCATCTCATATCCGTCGGCTCCCTGTAGTCTGATCATTTTTTTTTTCCAGCCTGTGCGCTGCCTATAGCTACCTTTGTTTCATTACACTCTTTAGTCTCCAAACACACGCAGTAGAGGGAGAACATGTGCCACACCTGTACACGAGACACTCACTAACATGCATGAATGAAACAGACACCATTGCACCGACTCTCACCACATCTAGGCCTCTCTTTTCTTCTGCTTCTCCCTGCTTGCACCGAGCCAGACAAATCTTTCATGTTAGACTTAATCGCTAATCCATCACCTCTTCTCCTTTCTAACCATCTTTTCATCTCCATTAGATCAGTAGTATACTAATTAGCCGCTTTTAGACTGTTTCACAAATTGATGCTATTATGTTTTTTAAAAGAGGGTGCGGTGATACTGGATCAGATTCTTACTGGTTAAGAATTATTGCCAGATTGTGCTTGTACAATCTGTTAGTACCTCTTCATGCCGCAGATGGTAAGATTGGGTTGGTTGGCCACTGAGATTCCCAAAAATGGTTGACTTACTGCATTGAATGAAGTGTTAGCTGCACTTCAGAGTAAATACGCATTTGCTTGATTAAATGAAGCTAAGCTTTTGGAAAAAGATGCTGCTTTGTGTACCTTTAATAGACGTGATTAATGTCACCTGTTGTCTTTATACACTAATATTAAAAAGAAAATGGCAATTTAACTGTACGTAATTTTCATTGAGAAGTAATGTGCAACTGACTGCTGTGTCTAAATGTAGGTGAATGTGTGTCTGTGTGCATGTTTGTACTGTACTGAATTCAGTGCTTTCAGGTTAGTGCTATCTGCAGTTTCAATGTGAAACACTAAATCTGTTTGATTAATCTAATTCTAAACCTTTTGCTGTTTGTGGGTCACAGTGAAGCTTCAGGGAAGCAGGTCGTATGCCTTAACAGGAAGTAGCTTTTGATTCAATTTATCAGATGAAACAGACTTTCAGTAATGGTCAGACGGAGTATCAGTGAAAACTTATTCTCAAATGCTGCCATATATTCCCTTTTATAGTTGTTTTACTTGAAACGGTGATGCGAGTCCTCTGTGACGTATTCATGATTGAGTAGTAAACAGATTTGAATCCAAAACTGTAAATAATCTCAGAAACCGATGAGTTCAGTTTGCTGCTTTGATGTTGCTGTGATGTGAGACTAGCTTGCCATTAACCTCAAGCCTACACTAACTTAAACTTTAGAAGAACGTACAGCGGTTAATACATATAACCCAAAGCTTGGTCTCCTTTCCTTCTTCTTTATTTTCACTTTTGTTCACCTTCATCTCCTCCGTTAACATTCCTGAACCCCTCTCTCTCTGTCTCTGTCTGTCTCCTCCAGACTTTTCAGCAGCCTAGGCGAGCTCCACACCATTTCTCAGAGAAGTTATGGCACCACATTCACCATCCGCCCCGGCAGCCGTTACCCCGTCACCCGACGCACCCAAAGCCCAGGTTCACCTGATCGGGACCCTCTCGGACGATTCTCAGGCTTCGGCCTACCGACCTCACCGACTACACCGCCGCAAACCATCCTCAAATCCTCCAGCCTCAGCCTACCCCAGGAGCCTAAAGAGGTCCGCTTTGTAATGAGGAGCTCCAGCGCCCGGTCCCGCTCTCGCTCCCCGTCCCCATCACCTTCCCACTCCCCCGGGCTGGGGTCGCCACTTTTAGCCCTGCGGCCCTTCCACCAGAAACCCCTCCACCTCTGGAATAAGTACGACGTCGGAGACTGGCTGGAGAGCATCAATCTGGGGGAGCACAGAGCGGGGTTTCAGCAACACGAGATCGAAGGCTCTCACCTCCCGGCTCTAACTAAGGAGGACTTTGCGGAGCTGGGAGTGACGCGAGTCGGACACCGCATGAACATCGAACGAGCACTGAAAATGCTGCTAGAGAGCTGACCCCTGCCCTGAGACACAGCAACAGACGGAGAAGGAAGACGAAGGCAGAACGGGCAAAGTTGATGGAAGAGAAAAAGATAGAGGCCGCTCCTCTTTTACTCCGGCTGCTTTCATGTTCCGCATCACAAATGTTTACCTGTGTACCTTTACGTTCCCGTTCTGCATTAACACCCCGCACCTGGCACTGCACTGAAGAGGAGGAGTCAACACATTCTACTCGGCCCTTAGCGTCTGCCCACCTCCTTGCCTGCAGCCAATTAGATCAGACCTCAACATGGGCTCTGGTCGTTCTTTGCCGAGGAGAATCGCATGAGCTCCAATTAAAACTTTTGATTTGTGAAAGCTTCAGTTGTAACACCCACACTTTCTCTCTCTCGCTCACTGTTCCCTCCTCTCCTCTCTACCTCTATCCCTCCATCTATTAGGCCTCTGAAAAGCCTTTTGCAGTTTGAGTAAAGGAGGACGAGGAAGAATATTTCGTTCCAAACAGAAAGCTCAGTTGCCTTTCAAAATATTTATACAGAGATCAACAATGATGAACACAGGACTATGGATAGTGCTGACACCGCTCGGAAAAGTCGTGTCTTCTCTATACCTGCTGTTGTTTTTAAACCTAAGACTTTCGAGCCCAGAGGTGGAGCTCCACCAAGTAAACCACGGGAGAAAACCTCTCCGCCTTGGTACCCAGACTGTGCTATCTATTATATTTGGAGAATGTTTAACCAACACTCGTGGCTTTTTTCATAATCAATTTTTTGGTTTTCCAAAGGGAATATTATATATATAGGTATTATATAATATAATATATGTATCTAAATATAGCTTTCAGAAGAAAAGACAATGTTGCAAAGAGGAAATGTAATAAATTAATCTGCGCCTGTTTTTGGTTTTTAGTATAGAAGGCAGAGAGAAATCTTTATTCCACCAATAGTTTACTCATTTCTACCAATTATATACATATATATATATATATATAAATATATATTTGAAATTTTAAAAAAAGTATATAGATATAGATATGGAAATGAAAAGTTTTTGTCATAGGTATACAACTTTCCTTATGGTCACCCTTTCTTGAACCGTAGCATGACAAGTTGCATCATGTCTTGGACAGAGAGTTTGATGTTTGTTTTTATTTTCTTACGGTCTTCCTTCATACTAAAGGGCATCCCGTAATGTGAGGCTGAGACCCCAGCTGACACCCATCCCTACTGCTACAGCTACAGATCTCACTGGCGTGGTTCATCCTCAACAACACACAGTAAGGACCACGCACTGAGACGGCTAATTGGTAAAAGGGGCTCTTCATCTTTTGCCTTTTTATCACTCAGGGATGGAAGTTTGGGGCACTAGCATGCGGAGAGGTTGTTGTTTTATTACTATCCATTTCAATTCTCTTACCTGTGAGGACAATTTAACACCACCACAGTCTGAAAAATGTTAGACGGCTAGTAAAATTTCCATCCCTGTGACCCCCTGATGACGCTTCTCAAGACACTGGGATGTTTCTCGTCAACAGTAGAGAAAGAAATGATCACGGAGGATGGCAGTAATCTCTTTCAGATTTCATTAATCGTAAGTGTGTGAACCTGGCCAAATTAAGCTTAAACTGTTTTCCTTAAAAACCTACTTTTACCTGGAGTATAACCAACAACAACTTGTCACACACGGGCTTAAAAAGAGCTAGACATAAAGTCTGTGCCCTTCTGAAATGCCACTGTAGGAGCTGTGTCTGTAGTTTATCAGGCTGTGGGGATGGGAACGCCTCTGTGAGGTCTTAAAGAATATTCAGTATTTTACAACCTGGTAGTGTCTTGCAACATCGCTGCTTCCCTCTATCTCTACGACTTACTTTAGTGAGTAAAATATTATCATAAACGGTGGCAGCTGGAAAAATAAGACCCAGGTTGTAAAAACAAAACAAAAAAAAAACTGAATTTTCTTTTAACAATACAAAATCTGCAATTGTACTCATGAGTAGCTTCTGCTGGCAGTGAGAAACAGTGAGTTTTATTCAACAACAAAAAGCATTTTATCCACAGCTTTTCTCTAACAGACGGCCAGGTAATCTCTATTACCGCTAAAAAAAACCTCCGTACATCAGCAGCATCCAGTCAGTACGCCAAGGCAGCTCCACTTGGCGAGAAGTCGTGTGCATCTTTTCTGTCTTTTCTTTTAATGCTAGCAGTTTGTAAAAAAAAAAAACGGGTGGTGAATCTAACGTCGTATCTGGGTTGTAGGAATAGCACTCACTGCCTCACTGTGACCTCACTGATTATTTTACTTCTGACTCCAGTGTTACGGTACGTCCTCAGACTCATTTTGGACTTTTTGTGTTTATTGTTCTTTTTCTATTTTTATTTTTTTTCTTTCTCTCTTTCTGTGTTGATTTGTTACCCTCGGACACTGTGGGTAGATTTTGTAGCGTGTGGAACATGATACTTAAATCTTTCACTCATTTGAATTTTAGAGTGACAGAAGAAGAAAAAAAAGACAGAAAAAAATGAATATCCTGTCCATTCTCAACGTACTTACACTTGTAAAAATGAACGAAAATGTTCTTTTTTAAAAAAAAAAAAAATCACAAGCAATGTATATATGATAGATTTCATATAAATTTTTGAAAAACAAAAAGTATATAGATCTATATATGAATGTTTGGCATATATGCATAGTTAACCACCTGTGGAAAAGGTGAGCAGATTTTATTCTTTCTATGAACTCTTGAACTTTTGAACTCTGAACTATGAACTAGGGGAGGATTTGCACAAAACAAGGTGACAAGGTGCTAACATAAAAGCCACCCATCGTCCAAGCGCATGCGTGCATCTGGATTCCCCGAATCTCTCTGTGTGGTCGTTCCTCTTCACCGTGTGTGTGTGTGCGACTGTGTGTGTACGACTGTGTGTGTTTGCAGATGCTTGTTTGTGTCCATTTCTTGTGTGTATTTGTTTGAGAGAGAGACGATGAAGATGCACGTGACGGTGAAAGAGTGTGTGTGGTTGATTGTTAGGGTTTACATCTTTGGAGCTAGTCCACTAATAGCCTTACTGTATTACCATCAGAGATTCCCGGCAGTGGCTGTGTCACACAAACACACGCACACACACAAACACAAGATAAATGCACACACACATCCATCTTCTATAGATCGAACATCATTGTTCTGCATTCTTGTTTTGTACCGAGTGACGTCTTCACAAAGTGGACTGCTCTGCCCCAAAGGGAGAGACAGACAGACAGACAGACAGATTACCACAGGGTATTGAACGAAAACCATTGTCACATTTTGATATAACTCACCTTGTAACTGTGTAGGTTCAGCTTATGCAGTGTCACTGTTTTGTATACGCCCATATTACCAGATGGCATTCGCGCTCCTTACCCTCCACTCTGTCTGGCAGCACTCCTTTTTCCTTTTTCAGACCTTCAGTTTCTGAGTTTTGGATATGCTATATGAGGTGAATCCAGTGAGGAACAAACAACACAAAGGAAAAATGTGCCAAAAAATAACTTAACTTTTAACTGTATATTATGTCTTTGCTTTAGGACTATCTTAGTTACAGCATTCTTGAGCTGTTAGACTCAATAATATGGTGCCATCTCCTGGAAATCTTGAGAACTACAGACATTTGTTAGATCCTTCTGTGTTTCCTACAGGTGGAAATACAGTCACTGTTATTATTTTGTAAAGAAGCAGGCTATTGTTTATATTAATATACATACATATATATAATAGCCTGTGTATATCTACCTGTGAGCTTTGCATTAACATTTCTATTTAAATTTTGAGACAAAGTATCACAATTGCTTGATTTTACTGTGATGAAGGTTATTATCCAGCTTGGCTTACTGTTCCCATATAAATAGAAACACTCGAGAGGTGAACGTGTACAGTCTGGACTCACACAGGCTGGCCTGGTTAGAAGAATTAATGAATAACTTGGTCAGATGGTTGTGCAAGTTTAGCACGAATACAGATGCAAAATATAACGTGTAACGGACTTACACACCATTAGGTCAAATAAGTTGAGCGAAGGGTTATCTTTGTCTTATTTTCTAATCAACAAAGCACAATCTAAATAGTGTAGGGGGAGCAGTGTAACCTTTTTAAAAACCCACTGGTGTCCGGTCACCCACTGGAACCAGTGATCTTATCATCGAAGGGGTTTTTTTTCTTTCATTGTTGGTTTTCTCCTTGTTTGCACTGTGAAGTTTAGAATGGTGGATGTATCACTGCAACGCCTCAGCCTTGTCTCACACAGGTCAACTTCCCCTTCTCCAGGCAAATCAACTTTTCTCCCAGCGACTTCTGGACGCATATAGCATTAGAACCCCCCTTCCTCCTACCCTTCATTTTAATACATGAAAGCTCTAGTCGTAATAAAAGTTAACCAGAAGCTACCTAGTATTCTTCATGCAAACAGAGTAAGGGTGATAGTGAAGGTTGAGGCAAGATCTGAGATGTTGCCCAGGATATCTCCACCACAGAGATATATGTTTGTTATATTATGTAATAAATTTATAATTAAAACATGAACTGCATCAAAGTCTTGTTCCTGCTAATTCAGTGTCTCAGCAGTAAAAATTATATTCCAGTTAGTTAAAATAATTAATTGTGATTAATCGCGTGATTGTCCGTAGTTAATCACGATTAATCACAAATTAATCTCACATTTGTTTTGTATCTGTTGTACCTTAAAGGGAGATTTGTCAAGTATTGAATACTCTTATCAACATGGGAGTGGACAAATATGTTGCTTTATGCAAATGTATGTAAATATTTATTATTGGAAATCAATTAACAAAACAAAGCCGGTCATCGTGAAAGAATCCCCAACAGGGCGATGCTGCAGGTCTCTCATCGCCCTGAAGGGGTTTCTTTCACAACAATGACCTGCTAGCTGTACATTATCCCGCTTATCACACGGCTACTTACTGAAGAAATCAATATTTTGACCCAAAAACAGTCTGCCAGAGTCTGACATCAGAGCTGCGTCCATAGCAACGGTCTGTTACAGAGAAACTATAGACTGCAGAACGCCGTGATTGACCAATCAGAATCGAGTATTCAACACAGCCGTGTAATAATGACAAATATTGTCCAGAAACGCTCACAGGTACTGCATTTAGCATAAAAAAACATGCTTAAATCACAACATGGCAAACTGCAGCCCAACAGGCAACAACAGCTGTCAGTGTGTCAGTGTGCTGACTTGACTATGACTTGCCCCAAACTGCATGTGATTATCATAAAGTGGGCATGAAGGTAAAGGGGAGACTTGTGGGTACCCATAGAATCCCTTTTCAGTCATATGTCTGGAGGTCAGAGGTCAAGGGACCCCTTTGAAAATGGCCATGCCAAATGCTCACCAAAATTTAGCGTAAATTTGGAGCCTTATTTAATCTCCTTTGCGACAAGCTAGTATGACATGGACAAGGTTTTTTAGTTTCATATGATAACAGTATCTTCACTCTAGCTTTAAAAATGAGCCCGCTACAACCTAAAAATCGCAGGTTGAGTTAATGCGTTAAAGAAATTAGTGGTAAGTTTAAAAAAAAAAAACGAATTTGCGTGAATGCATTATCGCATTAACTTTGACAGCTCTAATTCCAGTGTGATTTATTTTGAGTAAATGCCACACAAAACAGTCAAATATAATTACAAAAAATATATATACATGATTTCTGTGTACAACATAATCGTCATATATAAACAATTGAATGATGTTAAATTGAGCGTCGCCTTCTGCCAGAAAACTGGTTTAATGTTCTTCATGGCAACATTCCTGCTAATATGAACGGAGACACAGCTGGCTGAGCATTTCACTTCCCAAAAGTTCAATACAGCTGATGTCTACTCATGCGTGACTGGCAGTTGTATCTTAATATAATGTGCTGAAGTTGACTACTTATTGCTCTTGTGCCTACTGCTGCTGGATCACAGCAAGTCGGAAAGAGACACATGATAACAGTTTTGGTTACATGGTACATTAAGTTTTCATTTAAAGGGTGCTGAAAACAGACTTTACATCATAAAATGAATGCAACAAAAGCAGCCGACAGATGCAGCTCCCCGCTGGCACTGCACACAACACTACACACAGATATCGAGAACAGCAGCAAATACGGCTCATAATCACACGTTCTCTTGACTCTGTGTGAGTTGGTTTTCAAAGCTTCACATTCTTATTACAAAATAAAACCACATACAGACTCATTGTAGGATTTTCTACTATTATTATAGTAGATATTATTAGACAAAGTATGAATGACAAATCTAAAACAGCAGCTAAATAAACTTGGTAAACAACACAATTCCTAATTATTCCACCAGGTTTATTTCCCTGCCAATGTTGCTGGACGGATGGAGGGCAGTGACTTTAACTAAAAGACGGTCTGCCAACCTCCAGTGGTAGAATTACCATCCAATGGTATAAAAGCAGACCACCAAAATGACATAAAGACAAACAATGTCCCTGTAGAGCATCAACCCCAGAGGAGGATAACTTATCCATGAGATGACAAGACGGTTTGGAGGATCTGTAAACATCCGTCAGTCCAACTCGGGACTCTCTGCTTTCAATCCGTCTTCATCTGCTTCTGAATTATCTTCTTTCTTCTCCAGGTCGAAGTTCTAGAAGATAAGTGCAACGAATTACATCAATACAAACATGTTTTTACTTACACAACTCATTTCAGCAACAAAGACAAAATAGTAAATTAGTACATGCATTTTCCACATGAACAAAAAAAGTAATTTAAATTGTTTTGGCGTTAATGAATGGGTTTTGAGTAAATCTCCGGGTTAATATAGTCAACAAAAACGAAAACAAGTCAGTAAAAAAGATTCTTAGTACACTGAAACTAAATAAAAATGATATCCTTTAAGAAAAACTAAACTGAAATAATATTGCCCGAGTAAAAACTAATAAAAATGAAAGTATATTCATTTCAGTTTTAGGTTGTTTTTTTAGCAGTAATATATAACTACCGAAAAAATGAGACCGCAGGAATTTCCGTTAAGTTGTGTGACATCTTCCTGAACCAGGAGATGGTGCTGTGGCTCAATTGCTCCACATTGGACACTAAAGTGGCTCCAAGATTAAACATTATGGCCATTCCTACACAGTTCTCCAACCATGTGTACTATTTTGTGTGTATATATAGCTACATACTTCTGAGACATTATAGCTGGCCCTAACAAAAACAAACTAAAACTACAGTAAAACTAAATATATAAACTATATCTAAACCTTTCTGAAAAACTGAAACTAAACTTAAGCTAGCAAACATACTCTGAAAACTAACTACAACTAAACTAAAATGAAACTGAAAAGACAAAACATCAAATTAAATAAAAACTGATTGGAACTTCAAAACTATTATAACCTTGGTAAGCATCTGAAGGACTTCTATTAAAAGGATGGCAGATTACAAACCAATTATGAGCACTTTTTATGTTTGCAGTAAGCCTCCTTTAGCTACGGTTGTATGAAATTACAGCAGCTTAAAAGACGAGCACATCGGTGATCAGACTGTGTTTTGGTATTCAGAGAGGTGTACCTCTAATTCTTGCAACACCTCATCCATGAAGTCGCTGGGGTTTTGCTTGTAGTCCACCGCTCTCTTGATCATCTCTCTGAACATCTGTTGTGACAGTTACAGTCAGAAACATCAACACACAGGGGCAGTTCAAGTGGTCTGGACAATTTATTAGATTAAACTGAATTATAGGGTGAATTAATTTGATTCTTCGGTTTATAAAATGAGCACTGTCAATCTTGTTGTAACCTCGTATATTCAGTCAACAGTAAAACTACTAATGAGTTTGAAATGCATGAAGAAGTGAACTTGGAAAAGCAGGAGAATAAAGAAGAAGTTCAAACCTTAACTACATTAGTCCCGTCAGCCGCTGATACAAAGTAAAATGGGAGTCCTTGCTTCTTCCCAAAGTGAAAGCTCCTCTGCGTGACCTTCAAATCAGCTGCAGATACAGAAAACAAACATGTTCACATCTGTAATTCTAGAGTAAATTGTGTTGGTCACACAATTAACCAAATGGATAGAGCAAATAGGCAATGTGTGCAAACTGAAAAATAAAAAAACATTATCGTGATATAACACTTACAACATTTAATACAATAAGAGCTGAATGTTCATTGTTGTGTGCAGTGTCAGACTCACCATCAATTTTGTTGGCCACCACACAACAGGGTATCTCCGGTCTGTACTCTCTCAGCTCCTTATACCAGCTGGCCAGATTCTTATACGTGATCTTCCTTTGAACATCAAAAACCTAACAGAAAGAAGATGAGTTAACAAAAGAGTTCAGCTTTATTTGCTGACAGTTACAGAGTTGCACCTCCTCAGTTTATCTGGTGCATTTCAGGAGTCATCTAACATGTCCTTGTTGACTTCTCTGTGAGAGATTTGCCATCTGCATCTTAAAACCAAAAACATGACTACATTTTTGAGAGATAAACCCGTCAAGGTCAAAGGAACAAGTTTAATATACACTAGACAGGTGGATCTTGCTCAATGATATATACGTGTAAATAACACATATTTTGGACCTTTTTATGGAAACAGTTGTTTAAGTAATCAATCTGAAATAATGTATTCCATACTTTTCTGTAGGGATGCACCGATCCAACTTTTTCAGTCCCGATACTGATAGTGATACCTGGGCTTTAGGTATTGGCCGATACCAGTGTTTAATTAATAAGCTGTATGTCTCACTGTGTGGAAGTGACTGGGGTCACTCTGTTATGTGTAAGGCCTTAACTTATACATTACTTTCCTAACTTTGTAAAACAAAATGCAACAAATACATAGATATAAATTTACTGAATTGTTACTTATTATTCAAATAATAAGTCATACACCAGCAAACTGGTAAAAATCTTCAGAAACAACAGGAATTACAATTCAGGTGTAAAACTTTTTAATGCAGCAACAAATTGGTCAAAAACGTAAACAGGAATTAAAATTCCAGTATATAATGTATATAGTATACAAACATAAAATTAAATTGAATAGATCGGCCCCATTGTCACTGATATCCGATCCAGCTATTTGAGTCAGTATCGGCCCGATATCTGATCCGGTATCGGTGCATCCCTACTTTTCTGAATACTTTTTATAGTTGTGCGACCTCCCTGCATGGCCCTGGCGGGTAGCGACAGAGGGCAGGCTGGATTATTACTGAAAGGCACCTGTCATAAAAAAACAAGAGTGTGTTTTACCATGATGCATGCGTGTGCTTTGTGGTAGTATGAGGGATGCATGCTCTGAAATCTCTCCTGACCAGCGGTGTCCCAGAAATCTGTGAATCAAAAAACAAAAACCATCCTTTCTGATTCAAGCTTTACATACAGAGGATTATCAACTGTGTAAAAAATTGATTTCCAGTGGTCACTGAGAGCAGAACAAAAAGCTGTTAGCACAATACATACCGACCGCTACTGTCTTGTTTCCTACAGTGACCGTGTGTTTGTAGAGAGTCAAAGCGTAGGTTGACAACTGCTGGGGACGACTGTAGAAAGAGTTAAGGATCTTAAAGCTTTCAGGACAGACAGTCTGCTGTGTTGGAGGCATGCCATCTTGACCTTAAACAGCATGTTCCTGTGCACACTGTAATGGACCATACAATATATGACTTACATAAATGACTGACACAGATATGGTTCATTTTAGCTGAAAAAAGGATACTATTCGTCCATGAGAAACCTCTCCATCAGCCTACAAGAGAGAGAGAGAGAGAGAGAGAGAGAGAGAGAGAAAGCAACAATAATAAGATAAGATAAGATAAGATGAACCTTTATTAATCCCCGGGGGGAAATTCAGGTGTCAAAGCAGCAAAGCTCAGATACAGAGGTACAGGTGTACAAAAAGATTATTAAACAATAAATAGAAATACAGAATATACATAGTGAATGGACATAGCGTGTACCGTCCGTCAATAAAAAAAATTATTGTACAATAAATAGATGTAAAATGTGCAGTCTATAAAATGGTATATGGGATGTAGTGTAAAGTAAGTTTCAAGTTTAAAGTGCACCAGTGGTTAGGAGAGGTGGTTGCAGGTAGTGCAGATAGATACAGATAGTCCAGATAGTGCATGTTTTAAGTTTAAGGTAGTGCAGATAGTGCATGTTTTAAGTTTAAGATAGATCCAGATAGATCCAGATAGATCCAGATAGATCCAGATAGATCCAGATAGGTGCAGATAGATCCAGATAGGTGCAGATAGATCCAGATAGGTGCAGATAGTGTATGTTTTAAGTTTAAGATAGTGCAGATAGATCCAGATAGATCCAGATAGATCCAGATAGTGCAAGATAGATGCAGATAGATGCAGATAGATGCAGATAGATGCAGATAGTGCAGATAGTGCAGATAGTGCAGATAGATGCAGATAGATCCAGATAGTGCAGATAGTGCAGATAGATGCAGATAGATCCAGATAGTGCAGATAGATGCAGATAGATCCAGATAGATCCAGATAGTGCAGATAGATGCAGATAGATGCAGATAGATGCAGATAGATGCAGATAGATGCAGATAAGTGCAGATAGTGCAGATAGATGCAGATAGATCCAGATAGATCCAGATAGTGCAGATAGATGCAGATAGATCCAGATAGTGCAGATAGATGCAGATAGATCCAGATAGTGCATGTTTTAAGTTTAAGATAGTGCAGATAGCTCCAGATAGATCCAGATAGTGCAGATAGTGCATGTTTTAAGTTTAAGATAGTGCAGATAGTGCAGATGGGCTGTAATGCAATGTTAGACAGGACATAACAGATAATATGCTGAAGAAAGTTACAAATATTATAAAACACAAAACAGCCACAAGGAGCTTACTGCAAGCTTTCTTCCTGTGATACTCACTTAGATTTACCAACAGCACTGTCTCCCAGACAGATGATCTTCACCTGCTCGTCTGAATCATACTTCTTCTGGTCCAGTTCAGGGATGCAGCCGACGTCTCCAGCCATCCTTAGTCTCACTTTAAACGTTATATCTGGGATGTGTGTGACTAGGATGAATGTATTAGCCAGCAAGTGCAAGTGCAAAAGTATCTTAGTCTCCTAGAGGAGCTATAGCATCAGATGGTCTATTGGTAATGAGTGTTAGCTAGCTAGCTTTGTGTGCTTCGTCTGTCCTCCTCATATCAATATAACAGATGCTAGCTGGAGCTGAGAATAGTCATTGATTACATTTGTCTTTTAAAGCTCTTATTTGTGTTGTTACCTTGACAACCTGAATCCCTGGAGGAGGCATCGACTCGGCTAGCTGAAGTAGCGTTGTTAGCATGTATTTAGCGACGTTATAAACGGTCCGTGTCCAGATGTCTGCTGTCCGTCTGGTGTACAATATGTTTATCTATCACAAGGACAAGTTGAGTTAGTTTTCACTAATCTTTGTGTTCAGATATTAACGTTAAAGGTTTGTGTGTTTCTTGATGTCGCCGACGGTTTCTGGTTTCTATGCAACGGGGGACGCCTGAAGGACCACTGACGTCATGCCTCCAAGGTGTCCTTAACAGGTGCCTGTCAAGAATTGGTGAGGTATTTTCTTTATTGAGGGACAATTTTTTTTAATGTCTTTTTAAGAATAAGCTGTAAGATAAAAATTTGTTTTTAACACATTTTACCGAATTTTGATTATGAATTACCATGTCATTATGGTAGAAAAATGTCATGAAAGAAAAGTCATAGTATTGTATGTCGAAAATTTATTTTTAAAAATGTCATAGTATATTATGTCGAAAAAATTCTTGAACAAAAGTCATAATATAGTATATAGAAAAATTTCATGAAAGAAAGTAATAGTATTGTAAGTCGAAAATTTATTTTTAAAAAATCATAGTATTGTATGTCGAAAATGTATTTAAAAAAAAGTCATAGTATATTATGTCGAAAAAATTCTTGAACAAAAGTCGTAGTATAGTATGTCGAAAGATTTCATGAATGAAAGGCATAGTAAAGTATGTCGAAACATTTTGTGTAAAAAAAAAGTCATAGTATAGTATCTCGAAAGATTTCATGAAAAACAAGTCAAAGTATTGTATGTCGAACATTTTTGTAAAAAAATGTCATGAAAAAAAAGTCATACGTATGTCGGAAAAAGTTATCGTGTATTATGTCAAAAAATGTTGTGGAAAAAAAGTCATAGTATAGTATGTCGAAAATTTATTTTTAAAATGTCATTGTATATTATGTCGAAAACATTCTTGAACAAAAGTCATAGTATAGCATGTCGAAAGATTTCATGAATAAAAGGCATAGTAAAGTATGCACTTCTGTTACGTCATGTAAACAAACCACATAGGCTACCTATCAGCCATGCACTCGAGATCAGACTGGAGACATAACCATTTATCTTCCTAAGGCGAGCTCCCTCCATCCAGCTGTGACCTTATTTCGTTTTTTGTAGTGAAATGATGATGTATTGTATTGATAACTCCACATTTCAACCTTTTATCACTTTTTGCGACACACTATACTAATTTTTTTTTCGTCATACTGTACTATGACTTTTTTTTCCCACATACTATACTATGACTTTTTTTTCGACACACTATACTATGACTTTTTTTTCGACACACTATACTATGACTTTTTTCGACATTCCATACTCAGATTTTTTTTTCGACATCCTATACTATGAATTTTCTTCCACGTACCATACTGTGACTTTTTTCTACATACTAAACTATGACGTTTTTTTCAACATACTGTATTATAACTTTTTTCGGCATACGATTTCAGGAAAAAAAGTCATAGTATAGTTTGTCGAAAAATTTCACAGAAAAAAGTCATAGTATGTATGTCCAAAATTATCGTAAAAAAGGTCATAGTATAGTATGTCGAAAGATTTCATGAAAAAAAAAGTCATAGTAAAGTATGTCGCAACATTTAGTGTAAAAAAAAGTCAGAATAGCATGTTGAAACATTTACTGAAAAAAATAGTCATAATATAGTATGTCGAAAAATTTTGTGAAAAAAAAGTAAGTATAGTTTGTCGAAAAAAGTCCTAGAATAATATGTTGAAAAATTTCATTAAAAAAAAGTCATATAGTATGTTGAAATATTTCATGAAAAAAAAGTTATAGTATAGTATGTCGAAAAATGTCATGAAAAAAATGTCATAGGTTATTATGTCGAAATATTTCTTGAAAAAAGTCATAGTAGTATGTCAAAAAATTTCGTGGAAAAATAAGTCATAGTATAGTATATAGAAACATTTCATGAAAAGAAGTCTTAGTATAGTGTGATGAAATATTTCATGAAAAAAAGTCATAGTATTGTATGTCGAAAATTTTTGTAAAAAAATCTCATAGTATATTAAGTCGAAAAATGTAATGGAAAAAAAATTTCTGTGTGAATTTTTCAGACTTTGTTTAAAATACTTTCTTAAAAGTCATGTTACTTTAATACAAATGTCAGACACGTGTTACTCACGAAACCCTCTTTTTAAATTCAGTATAATTTACTTCAAACACAGATAGTGTTCATAACCCTGACAAAGTGGCAAAGTACTAATACAATAGGGTCAATACATGTGGTAAAAAAATCTGATCTCAATAATCCTGTGCAGTTTCCTTTTTGTGCTTTATTGTGCTTTATTGTGCTTTATCCTGTGTGAATTTCCAGTTAAAAATAGAGATCATAGGTAACATTATTCAGCCACATCTAAAATGAGGGGTGAGATGAATTCCGAGTGACGCAGTCCAAAGGAGAAGCTTGGAGCTTTGGCTCTTGTGAAGGTCACCTAGGAAGAGGGAAAATATCAGTGAAGAAACAAAACACTAAAAATTTGGGGCCTTTGTGATGATCAAGTAAATATAATGTGTTTTCTTACCTGCTCAGGATAGTGTGCACCAGGACCTGGTTTCTTTGTGGTTTCACCGGGTGGGAAGTTGCGTCCTGTCATGCTAAACCGGGGAGCTTTTTGCCTATAAAGACAAGGGTCCACAACTCTGTAGGCAGAAGGGCCGGGAGTCTGGAGGGTAAATAAAAGTATTAAAAACAAGTAAATCACAGGGTTTCTAGATTTTTTTTTAATTCTTATTCTCTTAAGGAAATTGTTTGACATTCATAAACCTTCTTCAGGTCTTCATCGAAGCTTCCAGTTTTGCTGCGGCCACAGAATGAGTAGGAGCGAGCTGTAGATGACACCACAGTGTTGTGCCCCAGCACTGGGGGCAGAGAGTAGGAGGCTGGACCTGCAGTATGAGTGACAAGGGAGGTTTGTATCCTATGTTCCATGACATTTTGTAAACCACAGCTCAAATAAAGTTGGCACCAAATACAATATATTACCTGGTGTGTGGATATTGTTGAGTTCTTTGCTCCTCCCAGACAGAGAATAAGCAGGAGCAGAGCGGAAGATCGACTTTCCTGAATGCTCTGGGGAGTATTCGCCTGAAACACCAAAGAAAGTTACATAAAAACACTGCTGACAGGTAAACTCAAATGACAATAGTGTGCATCATGACCGAAAGTGGCATATTGTCAACTTTCAGTAAATAGTCTGAGATTTGAGAACAGCAGTATTTCATTTTCATGGGCTTTTAGAAAAATGACATTCTATACTAAGACTTTTATTTTGTTTTTTTCGACATACTATACTATGACTTATTTTTTTACTTTTTTCGACATAATATACTATGACTTTTTCGACCTACTATTCTACAACTTTTTTTTTTACTTTACTTTTACTTTTTCGACAAACTATACTATGATTTTTTTCTTCTTTTTTCGACATACCATACTATGACTTTTTTCGACATACTATAACTTTTTTTTACTTTTTCGACATACCATACTATGACTTTCTTTTTAGAAAAACTGTCTTAATGCATAAGGGCTTTTGCTGACCTGGTCCAGGGGCCTGGAACAGTTTTAGCTCCTTTGGACGGCTGCAGAGTGAAAATGCAGGAGTGCCGTCTCGGCCCACTCTGGTGATGTTGGAGGGGATGAGGTAGCTTGTACCAGGGTAGCTCTCACACCTGTGGTCATGACGTACCCCAAAGCTGAACATTGGTGCTTTGTATTTAGTAGGGTCATGTTTAGAAATACCTTTATAGAGGAGATAAGGACAAACAATATCAGTTATAATAATAATAATAATAATAATAATGATAATAATAATGGTGTTGGTGGTGAAAAAGAGGCCATTATAGCTATACCTGTGAGTCCAGGCAGTGCATACTTGGGCCCTGGACTGCCGTAGAGGGCAGCTATGGGCCCTCTTGGCTTGTGGGGCCTCCAGGTCCCAACCCAAGCTTCGGTGCTTGCCATTACCCTGAGGGAGAGATGGATTGGGACCAAAAGCATGTTGATATATTGGCGAAGAAAACAAAGAAAAAGAACAATGTGTCCCTTACACTCACCAGTGCTCATCGGTATGTTGTGGCATAAAAAACAAAAAACAAATTCCAGGCAAATTGAACGGCCTTTAATAAATATTGGCTAGTACATTATGAAATAACATCAATGCGTATCGGCATACTTGCCATCTCAGGGTGTCTTGACACACATATCTTTTAAATTAGAAATCTAGCTCTCATTAGAATCACTAACAGGTCTGTATAGGTCTTTGTGTTTGTTCAGAGTCCACTCTAAGCTTGGTGAATATTCTTTTACATTATGTGCTGCACATGCCTGACTGTTTGCAACAAGCTCTTAAAGAGGGGGTATTATGGGAGAGATTTTAATGTTACTTAGGTGCTGTTAAAGTGGCAATTGTTAAGATGTCAGTCCTGGTTGATTGAGTAAAAACTATTTTTTAATTCCATTGTCAAACAGATTTTAGTTTAGTTTTGTTAATTTTACCATGAATGTATATAGCTGAATTAAATAGCTATTCAGGGTATAAAACAGTTGTCACAGGCAGGTTAATCATGAATCATTCTACTGGTAGCAATTTCTGTAACTTACACTACATCTAATATTAAGCCTACACAGCAGTGAAAATTACTGCAGTCACTTAATTAAAAACATTTTCAACCAACGCTACACCAAAACCAGTGAACACATCATACAACCCAGAGTAGCCTGTTATACAATCCCAAGATGTCTACCAAGGGCATACGAACTTATGAAATCAGTGACTTGCTTTGAGTTCAGTTCAGTTACGGAACTTAAAATGAATAGATAAATCATTTTTACCTTATTTATCCCGATCCTGCCGTGTCTTTCTATACCAGGTTATGGGTATTATGGTCAGATCCCCGGAGCTGAGCATGTGCACTGAACCCAAACACCGATTGCTTAGTGCTTGTCAACTTCACTATGACAACGGTGCCATGGAGACAACTCTTTGACTTAATAATGTGTTGTGTGTGAATGTGAGTGCCAACAGTGCAGGCCAAGTAAAGGAATGTCCACTATGTTATTACAGAAAACACAGTATGCAGATGGTGTAAATGATTTATTAGACATGAAAGGCTGAAACAGGCCACAGAAGCACACTGTTTGGATTTAACCTGCTAGTGCTAAGTTACAGTAGCTGACATGCTATTTATAGTAGACATGAAACAAAATGTATTAGCCTACGGTAAACATTGTATCTGTGTCATTTATTAATTCTAATGTAGGGGCTTTATTTCAAGTCTAACCACTGTTGTTAAGTGAATTAGGCCTAGGGCCCCACCCTCTCTTAGATGCACCCACCTGACTTTTTTTTTTGAACTTATAGCCTATAATTAATTGTGGTACGTTCATGTTCAAATATGAGGTGGTGTGGGTCTGAGAGATCAATCTTCTTTATCCACTGACGTTGTACCAATTGTTAATAAAGAGCAATGAATGCTTGAAAAGGATATGGATGTAAACGCAAAAATCTATATGACATCTTATGTTTCTTTTTTAAAGCTTGGCATATTTTTGCACATTTATTGCCGTGAGTGAGTGGTAGTATGCGGAAGTATGAGCAAAAACAACATAAACACAGTATTTTAGCGCCAGAGAGAGCAATTAAACTGAGTTTAGGCTGAGACAGGAGTGGGGGAGATCATAGTTCTTATTACATGGTTGGCAAGTTATTTAATATATAGATAGCTGGTGTTGATTTCACATCCGTTGTGTACTTTTTAGTGTATATTTTGTAAAGGGGGAAGATATAATTGAGTATCAGTAAGGTTTGGAGGGGGACTCCAGAAGTCAAATCTCGCCAAGCTCTCCAAAAAGACCCGTCCTAATCTTCCTTTTTTACAACAGACATTTCAACTGGTCATAGTAGGAAATGCACAGAATCCCAAAGGTGTTACTAATAACATTAACCATGGCTCTGTTCTCTTTAAGTGTCCCAGTAAGCTACGACAGTGTGACAGTGAGCATGCACAATACCAGGACCCTAAATCTGAAGCAGATAAATGGAATTTAGCTATAATTAAATGTATTATTTACCCCTGTGTTTCCTACTGTGACATGCCAAAACGTCTTATGTAAAAGGACCTATTAGGGTGAGTTGTCATAAAGTGGGAGTACACTGCCTAATGTGGGACACCTAAGCTCCAGTGGGTGTAGGTCTTCCTCAAACAAATAAAAGTATTGATATTTGAGGTCTTTCTAATATGCCTAAATGCTTCAAAACTATTATAGTCTTTATTCATTATTCATTATTTATTGTCTTATTGTTTGTTTGATGTTCAATTCTCCATGTAACATCCACACATAAGCCTAGGTTTTGTAACAGCAATAACATTGTAAGTAGTACAATTACCGAACATGGGATTGCACATTTAGCCTTGAGTGTTTCCTACATTAATTAAGGTGATTTTTAGGCCTTTTAACAGACTTTTCAGTGTCCCACATTTCGCACATGACTGTCCCACATTAGAAAAACAAGATTTGTCTAAGAAAACTTGGCATTGGAGTACTGATATGTCTACCATTTCTTTCATGAGTGTGATATATGTATTATTTATTTATTTTTTGGTTTGATTAGGACACATCCTGGGGATTTCGGAGTGGTACTGGGTGTGAATTTAATGTATTAGTTGCATATCATAATATATTCCAGAAATCTGAAATGCAAAAATCATCTCACATTAGGCTAATTCACCCTACACCTTGATTTTTCCCACAGTTAGGTGCCCAGAATGAAATACCACCAACTTCTGAGATAAAAACTGCAGTTAGTTTTTATTCCGATGTTGTCTCTGCTCTTTAAAGTGTAGCATTGGTGCTGCTGGCCCTCCTGAGGTATATGTAGTTGTGGAAGGTTTCTCTCAAACTCGCCTTCAGGACTGTCATCAAAGTTGCAAGGCTTCCCATTTCCTCCTGGTGGCGCTGTTGATGGATTTTTTTTTAAAGAAAAGTCTAATTATTAGTCTAATGGTACTGCAAGAACACTTTAACATACTATAATTGCATGTGTCTCTTACCCTTGTGAGTGCCCGCATCAGTCGTTGCAGCACTGCCTCCTCTCTGTGTGGACACAAGCTGGTCACCGAGCTCACACAGCTCAGTAGACAATAGATGGTGTCTCTCTGCGGCTGTAATAATGTAATATTGCAAATAACTTTTTTAAATCAAAGAGGAAATGTATCTTAAGAGGAATACTCAAGAGTAAAAGATGACTTCTGTTTCTTTACCTTCTTGAGCACACTGAGGGGCTTCCTGTTGTTTGCTCCACAACTCAACCTTTCTACATCGTCTGCACTCAGAACAGGCTCCTGGAGGAGGGTGAAAGAAACAGAGATAAGACTGAGAGAAAGATGTTTTCCACAGTATGGGAAGTGAAAACTGAAACTCAAAATGTCAAGGTGTATTTTGTTTTTACTTCACAACCCCAGGGTAAATTGAGAATACTGGAATTATGTCTTCTTGTTTGATGCCACAGACCTTTAACTTGTCCAGCCACGTCCACAACAGACAACTGAGAACCTGAGGATCTGACTCGGTGACCAGCAGAGCCCAGCCACAGTCACTACTGTTCAGTTCCTCCTGTTGAAAAGGTGAGTGATGGTATTAATTCAGTGGCTTTTAGAGCTCAAAATCAAAGTGATATGTTCTGATGTAAAACCAGGTTGGCACCAGTGTTTTTCACCTGCAGCAGAGCCGATCTTTGCAGGACGGCTTCTCCTGGAGGACCAGGGTCTGCCATCGCCTTAGCAACAGCACGGGCGACTGAGGTCGGGCCTAGATTATGTGGATTTCTGCACAACTTCATGAGACATATACATCAAAATGTTTTAAAGCAGTCACATCATCTTTATTAGCTTTAGGTTTTCATAGTAAGAATCACAGTTACCTCAGTGTTGGAGCTGTATTTGGGAAGCGCCTTAGACCTCTTAGCACAGTTGTTGCTTGTTGTCATGCTAGATATTGGGATGTTGAGTGTTTGAGATTCCTTCATGGTGGTCTGGTGGCCTGGTGAAAATGAGGCAAGCATCGGACTACCTGCTCTCAGATCAGGTCGTAACAGATCCTGTACGGACCACTGTCTCTCATTCCCAAGTGCTGGTGTGCAGTATGGACTAAACTCCAGACCCTTTAGGACAGAATGCAACAAAGTGAGAAAAGCCTCAATGACCAGTTTGATTTTTTCAGAAACTTTATGTAATTGTGGACGAATAATGTGAAATTGGACCTCATTTACTGCGAACTTGCTGAGGTCAGACTCGCTGTAGCTGCGTTTGTCCAGCAGCACCTCTCTCTTCCTCTCCAGGAATCCCAGTGGCTCGTCCCAGGAGGACACCGACTCTGAGCTCACCCGCGACCCCTTGTGACCCTCCCTCAGTAAGGGCAAGTACTGTTTGGCCGCCAGGATCTCCCTCACACTCCTGTTCATGGTCCTGAGTGCTGACCTCTTCTCCAGCTCAGCCTGGATCTCTGGAGGAGCAGGGAGACCCTGGGCTAAGCAGGACAGATGCATACACAGGAGGTACACCATCTAATGGGAGGACAGAAATGAGTAGGTAAACTGTTCTACAGTGCAGTCGGGTACGTTCATGACAAAAGATTTCTGTAGTATAATGATAAAGTCCTGACCTTGGGTGTTTGTCTGAGGGTGCGTGCCTCCTGGCCATGCAGCAGTATCGCCTGTCGGTTTAGGTAGTGCTGCAGGGTGAAAGGGACTCCGTGCCGCAGGCTGAGGTCTGGGTATTGGACCAGCTGTGTGCCGAGCAGGCGAGCAAAGTCAAACACCTGGCTGAGCTGCACCCGAGTTTGGATAGAGTGTGGCCGTTTAATCCGTACATAGTGGACGGCCTCACTCGGGCTGATGCGCAGGGTGTAAATCAAGTAACAGGCTATCAGGACACCTGTTGAGCAGCAAGAAGACACAAGCTGACACACACAGTGTTTACATGAACAGCAGATACAGTATGTATGTTTATTCCTACCTGTCCTGCCCAGGCCTGCGTGGCAGTGCACAGCCACTCTTCCCTCGCTCACTGCAAAGGCCAAAACCTTCACCCCATCAATCATACCGACGAGAGAGGTCACACCGAAATCTTGCATCCCAAAGTTGTAAAAGTAAACTGCAAAAATACAAATATGAGCACACATGAATGCATTTAGGATCATAATGGACATTCATCATAAGGATTAACTGTGTTTGTGGGTTACTTAATAATGTAGGAAATCACATTACATAATGCAACGTGAAATTAGTTGCTTCCAGGGGTGGAAAGTAACTAACATTTACTCAAGTACCGTACTTAAGTATAAATTTGAGGTATTTCTTGAGTATTTCTATCTTCTGCTACTTTATATTTCTACTCTACTACATCTCAGAGGGGAACTCTACTACACTTATCTGACAGCTTTAGTGACTACAGTATTTACTTTGTAGATTCAGATTAACGATACAAAATATTATACACAAATAAATTATATTATTATATCAATAAGGCTTTAATGGTCCCCAGGGGGAATTCACAAGCTGCACAGCAGTATGTAAAATTATTTATAAAATATATATAAATAAATTAAAATGAGCTGCAACATTAAAATGATAAACACATTAATGCATCACTAATTAATAATCCAATAATGTAATAGATATTTTCTCTAAAAAAAAGGGCCATTCTGCATAATGAGTACTTTTACTTTTGGTACTATAAATGTATTTTTATGCTAATACTTTTGTACTTTTATTGTAGTAATTCAATGCAGGACTTTTACTTGTAACAGAGTATTTCTACACTGTGGTATTTCTACTTTTACTTAAGTAAAATATGTGAGTTCTTCTTCCATCACTGGTTCCCATTGACACAAACCTGTAACTGTCTCTCATAATATTTGTTCATCCATAACTGTTTCTGTTTATTTACATTTCCCACATTGTGAGTGGTAGTCTTCCATGTTGTGTATTTACTGTATCGAGATCTCACTGTCATTGTCCATGAAGATCTGTGGAGAGTATGTGAAGCCACTTCCAGGGTCTAGTGGAGGTCCACAATGAGCGTGTTCTCCAGGGAGCTGCATGTTGATGATCGATTTGATGTTCAACCTGGGAAAAGTCATAAATTATGAAGACAACTTTTGACCCTAGTGCTGGGTTTGTAATATTTGTATAGTAATATTTCTTGTAATAATATGTCCACAATTGGATCAATTGATTAGTTTAATTAAAAAGCAATGATGCCGATGTCTTATCTTCATTTTACCCAATAAAAGTAACAGAAGGTTGTTGTTGTTTACATATTTTTCATCTAGATCCGTTTCCCCACTTTGTTTACAACTAATTACCTGTACGTGTGCCGGGGGTTATACAATAATAATGTTGTCACACCTTTTAAGAAGGCGTATAATTCCTACAACTACTCATGTATCACGCATACCCATGCACTGCACAGACACACGGGAGATCAGCACAAACCCTGCAGGAATAACAATCAACTGTGATTACCTTTGAAATTGTTCTATGATGTCGTACTTCTCAATTAGATGATTGGATGGTCGTGCCATGGCAATAATGTCATCTGTCACCCTGCAATAGGAAGAAGTTCATAATGAGTATTAAATTGCCACTTAGCTGTTTTTGATACAGCATCTACATAACACCTGTGAGACTGCAATCACTTAGTCTCACCAGGAGGAGAAAACGCCTCGAATGAGCTGCTGACTTGGTTTCCAACCCTCTGGTCCTTCATAGCGGCAGTCCATTCCTCCACAGGCCAGCAGACAGAGGAGCTTGGGTGGGATAGCCCTCACCAGGTTCTCCCTGGCCTGGGAGTAGGAAGGCTGGGGTACTGGTATCAAGGTCGGCATCATCCTGCACCAGGAGAAACCCCCCCAAGATCAGGCTGAGCTATCACACTGTAGACATGAAGGACTTTGCTCCAACTGGTCCACATTGTATGTGAGCTTTTGACAAAGACACAGCTTGTTAAACCGACCATTTTTGTAGTTGTGTGTTGTTAGATTTTGCAGTTATTCCAGCATATTGTGCAAAACTCGCAATACTAAAGTAGAATTAACAAAACAAATTCACTCAAAGGGCTGTAAAGGATATAAAAAAAAAAAGTAAGCAGAATATAATATAATGCAAGCAATCAAATTTAAAACTTACCTTTTTGATTATGTTGCACAGTGGAGCTGTAAATCCCATTTAATGTATTTCCTGGGTTTAAGGGTGCAGGAAAGTGAAGAAAAAAGGGTGCTGAAAGCAGCAGAACACACATGTGCTCCTCTGTGCTGACTGCTGCTTACAGATACTGTACACACACATTGTGTTGACCCAGCTCCACTAATCCTGATTAGCTGTCATAATTACATTATGACAGACATTCACATATCATTGCAAGCCAATTATATCATGCTTATACCTTCACCTGTAAACACTATATAAAGGTCCTAATTACCTGGCACCAGCTACATATTCAGATTGTGAAGCAGAGAAAATCTGAATTGTTTATCTCACTACTGTTAATAAGCACCGATAGGGTGTGACTTTGAAAGAACAAAATAATGTTCATGTATCCTGGTCTCATATGCAAACACACCAGCGCCGTCTCTCCCTTCACCACTAACAGATTTAAACATACTGTGAATGAGTGGAATAGCCACCCTAAAAGTAGTAGATGTTGAAAAACTATTTAAAAACCTGACTTCCTAAAATGCATGACATTTATTTCACTAGTATGTCTTTCTCTTAAGGATCGAGCATGAAGCAGAAAACTGACAGATATCACAGGCTTGTTGTTTTGTGCCTTTGAAACATTGTAGATCACTCACTTGTCTGCTGGAGCGGCTCTGGACGTATCATCACCCCCTGCAGTGCAGCAATGGGAACAGCATGATAGTGATGGGGATATATCTCCCTCTTCTGTTGTGTGAGGACGGCAGCATTACCTCAGCTTACTTTTGTTCTTCCATGCACCTTACAACACCCACACTCCATGCCTTGTTAATGTTCAGTTATGTATTTTATTCATTTGCTTTTGTTAAATTAATGTCTTTGGTTAAATCGTTGAAATGGTCCAAGACCCAGATGGTGACAGAACTCAGTAAACCTTACACTTTTCCGATATTGTGGACATAATTAAATAATTCTAATTAAATAAACTGGTTTTGCAAAAGTAAATATTAGACAAAACAAACAGTGTGGTGTATATGAAATCATTCTAAGCTTGGTGCTAATTCATCGCGAGGGACAGAAAGGCCTCTTTGTAGTGTGCTTTTGTATTATTCTAACTTGTGGAAATAAACTCTGTGTCCATGCGTGTCTGATTGTCTGCATGTATCGGCCTGGTTCCTAAGTTTGACACTGACATTTGTTTTCTTCAAATTTCCTCTGAGTTTCCACCGACGCCTAAATGAAAAAAAAAATTATAAGGATAATTAAAGGTGCAGTGTGTTGGATTTGACGGTATCTAGCGGTGAGGTTGCAACCAACTGAAACTTCTCCCGTGTGCCAAGCGAGAAGGAGAACTACGGCGGCCGACGCAAAAACGTGAAAACGCGAACGGCCCTCTCTAGAGCCCGTGTTTGGTTTGTCCGTTCTGGGCTAGTGTATAAATATGGCGGCCGGTTCCGTGAAGAGGACTCGCTCCGTAAGTAGATATAAACGGCTCATTCTAAGTTAACGAAAACACGATTCTTATGGTGCCTTCAAATGAAACTTGTGCGCTCGTGTTTACAACATGGGAAGTCGTGTACATAATATGCTTGGCTTTGAAGTGGTCAAGTCGTGAGAACAACGCTGCTAAGCAACGGCAATATTAACGTTACCGTCTGCGTTTAGAAACCACAGAGGCTAACAATTTAGCAAGCCAGCCAGTCGGTAACATAATGCAGTAAATGAAAAGACATAATGACAGAGGAAAAAGATGAGGCCGTTGGGAATATCAACATTTACCTCAGACATATTATAAAATTACCAAGAAAAACAATATACGACTTAAATTACAATATATTAACTTATTATGCACCGAAAAATTAACTTCCAACGAACACGTTACAACTCGTGCACTCTGAGCTTTCAGAAATTTTTTCACTTACGCGGTTGTGAATAATACAAGAGGAAGAGGGGGGCGTTCATATGGGCTCAACTCGTGAACACGGTAAACACAATCCTTTTTGAAGGCACCAATATTTTCAAGTGATTATACATATATATTATATAAAACATACTTTAACTATTAATGTGTTCTGTTTACTATCCACTTTCACTTTAATTTCCATGCAAACTGCTTCAAAAACCAACAGACTCATTTAGTAAACAACCATTTACTAGACCTTAACATGTAGTAAAAATACACAGAACCATATAGATCAACATGTTGGTATGTTCTCTCTGCATCCTAGGTATCATCATTAGAGGTCAGAACAAAAGTCAACTGCAGGTCAGGTCATGTAGGCTCACTGCCATTTTGCTGTGCAGATTACCTCAGACAAAGATATATTACCAAGATGTTAAGATGTTTTAGGAAGTGTAGTGGTTTGAAAGTGAGTAGTATTACAACAAAAGACAGGCCGGGGACAGGATGTGTGTCCTTAACACGTCCTCTTATCAGGCACAGTTCCTGATAAGATGCCAGTTAAGTTTTTAGTGACTTATTATAAAACAAAATCTGAAAATTAAGTAAGCATTATTTTTGATTTGACCTTCCGTGAATACAGTAATCAGAAAATGTTTTCATAATATATTTTGAATGGGTAAAAGCTTCAAGTCCAGATAAAAGGTCAACCTCAAGCCTGTCCTCAACAATGAGCGGAGTCCAAAACGCACATTTGTTTTTAACATCGTCTTTATTCAGAGCTTTTTTTTTTTTGTAAAATATTTTTCGCGAATAATTTTAAGAGTGGCAGCTCCAGCATCTGCAAGCATAGGTTGGAATGTATACACAAAAATAAACTGATGGCCAGGTCTGTTTTTGTGTTTCAAGAAGGGGTAGAATAATTAAGAATATAATACAGTATTTGCCTTCAGACAGTACAACAAACTCAAACAACAACAAAAAACATGCTACTTTACTGTGTCACACTGAACATTATGTCAACACTGAAAAGACACTTCCTTCCTCCTTTTAGGGTAAAAAAGATTTTCAGTTAGTGTCAGAAGAAAGTTTGATTAAATCCTTTTTTTCATGGTGACTATTAAAAAAAAAAAGGAAGGAAGAGGAATAAACTGGATGAAATCTAGTTGATAGTGAAGTCAAGTTGTAAAGAAGCAATCTACACTCACATTGGTGTGGTTCTGCTGCACCTCAGCACACATTACAGAACAAAAGGAAGTGTCTTATTGCATTATTTTGTCTTTCAAAAAGCAAAAAAGTCACTAAAGCATCTTATGAGTGAGCATGACCTCAGAATGAGATAAGGAAAGGATTACTCTGATTTCTGTTAAGAGGGACCAGAAGGCACAATGTTCCTTTTTTGGATCCATTTTACTGGGAGGCCACGTGGTTCCACACTACTAACAAAATCTACCTGTGAAATCGACCGCAATCCTCATCCATCTCATTCTACGGGCCACAGGCCTTTACAGAAATGAGTGGGCATGAGACATAGCAGTGAAGTGTAAGGTCTGCAAGGGAGTCAAATATCCACGAGTGGTTGTGGAGATGAACAGCCTGATGCAGCCTAGTTGTCCTTCAACGAAGCTCTTTAGTATTATTATCATATCCCCCAACTGAGGCTCGACAACGGCTACAAGCAAGTCCAACATTTATACAAGTGGTTGATTACTGCAAATGCTGCCTGGACAGGAGCAGAGGTGTTAGGTGGAAAAACAACTCCCATCACTCTATTCATTGTTTCCATGAAATTCCCCTAATAGGCCATTTGCTCATCATGCAACTGAATGTGTAAATACAACTTGTTGCCGTGTAAGAGTTTCGGAAAAAAAGGAGAAAAAAACAGAATATGTCGAGAGATAATATGGTAATATTATTGATAATAAAAGAAAAAAAAAACATGTAATATTAAAATTTCCCAAAGATGATTATATATTGTCCACCAGCCTTGTCCTTTTTGTGAACATTGGTGCTGGAAGACCAAATGTTTCTGGATTGAATGTCTGTGCCTTCTTCTCCTGTCCTGCGGTGTTTAGTCTCCCTCTCATCCGTCCAGCCGATCCTTCTTTAGGTTTTGGACAACTGGTTGGATAGCCAGTCAAGTCCTTCATACAGCCCACTGCCCTGGGTGGCGCAGGTTGACTGAATGTGCCACTGTGGGGTCAGGTATTATACGCCGTGAATTAGATGTGAGAAAGATATGAATGCAGCTCTGCACGTGCTTACAGATTTGAATCTTACTTTCAGGTGTAGGGAGCGTGAGATTACTTACATGTTTGTTGTGGAGGGATTGTAGGCCGAGTTTTTCTGTGAGATCGTGGACTGTTAAGGCATTGGGAAGGTCCTGTTTGTTAGCAAACACCAGCAAAACAGCGTCTTTCAACTCCTCCTCACCCAACTAGAGGGGCAGAAAACAGATCAGAACATCAGCTCTAAGATTTCCTATTAGGACCAAAACACTACAACCAGATTAAACTGTGATTTTATTCATTACATACATGTTATGACATACTGTCTCCTTGTTCGTCATAAGAATTTCTCAAGAAGACGGTATGTATAGATACAGTACTGTAGCGCAATGTAGTCAGAATATGTGCTGCAAATGATTGATTAAAAAAGCACAGCCAAAAGATGTTACACTGGCTGCTGTTGAATAGTGTTTTTTTTTTCTTAGGAAGTTTTCCAACTGAGTGAAATGACCCGGAAGTATCTAAGTGAAAGCCATGATAAGAGCTGTTTGAATTCTCTCAGTGCCAAGGAAAGGTGTTTCCATGCTTCCTTTCTTATCTCCTTTATGTGCATAGGGTGCACCGGATCATCATTTACAAATGGAAAGGAGATAATGCCGTCCCACAATTCCGTGCGGCAGCAACATTTAAAGCAACGCCCCATTATAGGGGTCCACGCTTATATAGCCTGCATTATATAGTCCTCATGGATTTTCTTTCCTTGACCTCATGACATTGTCCAATTGAGGTGAAGAAAAAGTTGCGAGGGAAAGACTTTTGTTTCACTATTCGGCCGCAGCCCATGTCTTGGCAACGTCCCCGGTTTAAGTCCGACCGGGGACCTTTGTTACATGTGATCCCTCCCTGTCAAATAAAGGCAAAAATGCCTACAAAATATGCTTTAAAAAATACCTGATGGTTTAAGAAGCAGTGCAGCAAGAGTCACAGTTAAACAAAACACTGTCCCCCTGCCTATAGCACTTAAAATTAAAAAAAATCATGTAACATAATGACAAGTTCAAATAATGACAGACAATGTGAACTGATTATACAGTGTAAACAATTCAAAGTAAAAATAAAAAAAATGCAATGCACTGTCACATAAATTTGGACCGTGGTGAAGTGGCATTTCATGTATTCTTATTTTCTTTGCCCACACCCAAGAATATTTTTGTGACTCATCAAGAAGTTGACCGCACCTATTGTCAGGAACACTGACTCAGCTCAAGGCAAGTATAATCTGAGGATTAAGGCGATTGACTTGTATCGTTGATGTGCTCAGAATAAGTCAACATGGCTACCCATTGTTTTCAAAATTCATGGGTTAACCACACAAAGAATACACACATAAACAGATACTATTTTTTTTATATATTGAAAATTTATATTACCCTAAGGCACGAACAAATACAGGTTTTAATTTGACTATATATAGATCCTGGAGGTGTGAAGGGTTGTTTATCCAACGTACAGTTGACACTGTTAATAATATTATAATTATGAGACAACTCTAAGTCAGAGACGGCTACTCCACATGTCACGACAATAATGTCAAATTATGAAACTCTCAACAAATCGTCACTGCACAGAGAACTATTCTTGCATTACGGTCCCTTCGGAGCTGAACTTATTAAATACCTACCATCTTCCTGAGCTCTTCTGCAGACTCTGCCACTCTTTCTCTGTCATTGCTGTCCACCACAAAGATGAGGCCCTAGATGGAAAAAAAAAACGCATTGAAGAGGTTAGTTTCCCTTTTCCTTTAGAGCTGCAATGATTAGCGGAATAACTGATTAGTTGATTGATTGAAAATTAAATCGGCAAACTGTTTTTTATAATCATTTACAGTCATTTTTGCTTTCTCTGGTTCCAGCAGCTATGTGAATATTTGCAGCTTTCTTTGATCTTCTGCAATTGGGAGCTGAATAAAATTGCGTATGTACATTTGAAGGCGTCACCTTGGACTCTGGGAAACTTTGATGGACATTTTTCACAATTCTTCTGATATTTTATAGACATGACAATCGATTAATTGTAAAAAAAAAAAAAAAAAAAAACTGGAAATTAATCTTTCATGAAAATAATCTTTAGAGGCATCCCTGTTTAATTTTAGTGAGTAGATTAATGTACAGAGATGTTGTTATGTAGATATATAGTTAACAGTACAGAGATGTTGGTATGGAGATATATAGTTTACAGTACAGAGATGTTGGTATGGAGATATATAGTTTACAGTACAGAGATGTTGGTATGGAGATATATAGTTAACAGTACAGAGATGTTGGTATGGAGATATATAGTTAACAGTACAGAGATGTTGGTATGGAGATATATAGTTAACAGTACAGAGATGTTGGTATGTAGATATATAGTTAACAGTAGAGATGTTGGTATGTAGATATATAGTTAACAGTAGAGATGTTGGTATGGAGATATATAGTTAACAGTAGAGATGTTGGTATGGAGATATGTAGGTTACAGTACAGAGATGTTAATATGTAGATATGTAGTTTACAGTACAGATATGTTGAGAAATGGCCAATTATTGAATATAATCCAAGATCCAACAACTGCAAAACTGGTGGTGAGAAGTATTTTTGATGGAATTTGGAGATGCGATGCTGCCAAGTTTTTTATTAACAACTGCATAGCTTGGCTGATGGACTGATATGGGTAAAAAAAACAGTTATAGGAAGAAGTGCAACAATTGATTGCAACAATGAAATGTGAGCATTACACTCATCTGCTTTTACCAACAGCATTAATGTAGCCAGGGGAAAACACACATTGGAAAGAGCGCTTTGGCACTATTCCAGTCTACTTGGTGAAGCTTCAACATCATAATTTGACAACATGAGTCGTGGTTGATCAAAGTATTATTATAGATACTGAAACAGCTTTACTTGGTGACCTGAGAAGTATTTTGAGAGTTGACACTTGCAGTTGTTATATTAAACATTGGCTTAGCTTTGCATTATGAAACCAAAGACTCATACCTGTGTGTTCTGGAAGTAATGTCTCCAGAGGGGTCTGATCTTGTCCTGACCGCCAACATCCCATACAGTGAAGCTGATATTTTTATATTCTACTGTCTCAACATTGAAACCTTTACAGGGGAAAGGAGAAGGGACGGACAGACGTTAATAACACTGTACACAAAGTTCAATAAGTCAAACACATGTTGAGGTACACATTAAACAATCAAAAGAACCTTTAAGTGAACTTGAAATAAAACCTTATTGTGTCTCTTACCAATGGTTGGGATGGTGGTCACAATTTCACCAAGCTTCAATTTGTACAAGATAGTTGTTTTTCCGGCAGCATCCAACCCAACTACAGGAGAAAAGTGTGATTAAAATCAACGTTTATATATCAGGAGAGGATAGAAGTTAGAGCTATATGGATAACAACCTGCTGTAAATTGCATAAGAGGCCGTGTCCTATAGATCTAATCATCAGGCAGCAGAGGACACATGCATGCAATAACAGAGTAACCTTACATGTGACTGATAGTGCCATTTTCATCAATTACTATGAGAGAAAACCACCCACAAATATTAAAGCTCATCTTAAAGGTCCCATATCGTGCTCATTTTCAGGTTCATACTTGTATTTTGTGTTTCTACTAGAACATGTTTACATGGCGTAATGTTAAAAAAACAACTTTATTTTCCTCATACGGTCTGCCTGAATATGCCTGTATTTATCCTGTCTGAAACGCTCCGTTTTAGCGCATTTTGAAAGAATTGCAACAGAATTGCAACAGATTTGCGTTGCTAGGCAACAGCTTGGGTCCATGTGTACTTCCTATCAGCTGATGACGTTTCACATACACTGCAACCAGGAAATAAACTGGGACACATTTAAAATTGTGTAAATGGTCTAGATATTGTATATTCGTGACATCACAAATGGGCAGAAATCCTGACAGCTTGTTTCAAATGCAGAGTTTCTGAATACGGGCTGTGTGTGTTTCCCTGTGGATTGAGTGTTTTGATACTTTCACAGTATTTATATAGGACTTAAGTCTGCTTTATAATAAACAAACATGAAAATCTAACTTTTTTATAATATGGGACCTTTAATATTAATATAGTTGTCCTAACTAACCGGAAACAGGAAACAACACAATGACACTTGCTCATCACACGTCATAAAGTTACGTTACCAAGTAACAAGTTAAACAAAGTAGAAAACAAGTCAAACAAGTTAGGGTTGACTAATATAAACTAACCTTTTATATCTGAAATAGATTATCAATAAACGAGTATTACTGTAGGCTGTAGTTGGTGTTAGTGTGATGAAAAAGCCTATTTATTCTGTATAAAAGACACACATGGCAATAGCAGCCACACTTTGTTTAATTAAAAGCTATTAAAGTGTAAAAACATTATTATATTTATTTTCAGGATTAAGTTAAGCACTGACAAACTTCCTTTTAAAGAAACACCTAAATCTAAAACTCTTAGTTTTATTATATTTATTACTACAATTAATCAAATGTTTGTGTTTTAATTCCGCCTCAATGTTACAGACTTTAAAAGTTGTGTGACTGAAAGCTAGCAACGTTAGCATCACTATGCTAAGCTAATGATGCTAAAGCTAAGCTAACGGTAGTTTCACTCACCCATTAAAATCCTCATCTGCTTCTTGCCAAACATCCGCTCGAAGAGTGACGAGATGGTGAGCCCCATAACTGGCCGATAGTGTTTGACTCTGTTGTATATGAAGAGAAGCGGTGCTGTGGAGCCTCAGCGGAGGAGACGTGTGAGAGTCTGATCCGGTTCCAGGAGGACTGATGGAGGACTCACTACTGTTACTGCCACGTCCGGGCCAACGTGGAATCCACGACGTCATCACTTTGAATCAACTTTATCAACAGCTTGTAGATGTGTTGGTCACGAACGAGCCGGTTCATTGAGCCGGCTCTTTTAAGTCTTCTCAATCACTGTCAAAGACATCAAGAGCTCCCAGCAAGCATGCTGATGCTGCAGGAACCAACGCACGGGCATCGATCGCAGGGACGTCCCACACCAATACACATGGACGTACTGAGGAGAGATGCTGGACAGTGCTGGCTTTCCGATAGTTGTATTATCACTCTTTCCATCCACCACTATTGGTTTTGTGTTATCAGTCCTACTTGTATTAGCTATTACAGCTGCTAGACTGCTATTGTGGCTGCTTCTCTATCTCTCTCTCTCTCTCTCTCTCTCTCACTCTCTCTCTATATATCTATCCCCCCAGCCGGTCTCGGCAGATGGCCGCCCGCCCTGCGCCCGGTTCTGCTCCAGGTTTCTTCCCAGTAATCGGGGAGTTTTTCCTGGCCACAGTGCGCTTGGTGGATCCTGTTGGGTCTCTAAACTATGGTGTACGGTCATAGACCTGCTCTATATACAAAGCGTCTTGAGATAACTTCTGTTGTGATTTGACGCTATACAAAAATAAATTGATTTGATTTGATTTGATTTAAGTGCGCTGACGGTCTACAGGTACAGAGCAGGAGGAAGAGGAGGAGAGAAAGAGAGAGAGGAGTGCAGTGCGCGAATAGCAGACAAGATGAGTGACAGTCGGAAACGAAGCAGCATGTAAAATTATTATTCTGGAAATTATAAGGTTTAGTATAATTATATTGAATATTTTAAGTGATATATATGCACACATACTCATCATAGGTCAAAACAGCGCTAAATTTGGCTGAATTATAAAAAGGCAGAAGTGGTAAAAACGAAGAGCCGTTTGGGAGCCGAAAGAGCCGACTCCTCTTGTTGAGCTGAGCCAAATGATCTGGCTCACTAAAAAGAGCCGTAATTCCCATCACTATCAACAACACGTCACTATCTGTGAACAGTCACTGTTTGATTGCATTGTGTTGCTGTTTGCATTCACATTCAAGCTGTTCTACTTTATACAGTTTACCCTGTCTGTAACACAATGGAAAATGTTTGAATTTTTTATTTTTATTTTTTAATTGCTTAAAAGTTGTTTTCATCACTTAGTAAAATGTAATGCCAACTAGTACCACTAGATGTCTCTGTAATATAGACCTTTGAACCAGGCAACATGGTTAATCATTTATTTAAAAAGATAAGAATAAGAATAAGAATAATAAACTTTATTTGTATAGCACCTTTCCAAACATAGTTACAAAGTGCTTTACATAAGTTAAAATAGTGCAAACATCAAGATAAAAACAATACAGAATAAAAACATAAAAAACATAGGCCAAAATACAATGTTGAACATAAGACTTTTGTACAAAAAGTCAACAATAATGACATTTAAAACAAGGGATTGCTATAAAAAGGTCTTCCTGTAAAGGTAGGTTTTGAGGCGTGATTTAAAAGAAGAAACAGAGTTTACTAGCCTGAGTTCCTGAGATAGCCTCATTGAGACTGGGATCTCTTTTTCAAGAGAGGCATGTGTACAAAAATAAAATAAGCATATACAGTTTAAGCATAGACAGACACACAGATTATTCACAGACTATACATTTTCACAATTAAAGCATTTACAAGTGTGATTGCAAATACATGAGATACGATAATGTTACATCATATTTTTTTTGGAGCATAGTAGGCTATTTGAACCCCCTTTTTTCTAAGTTCCATGTAAACAATAGGTACGGCTAATGTTAAAATGCCCTGTGTCCTGGCAGAATTGTAGATTACAATGGTCATTCGACTAGCAGAAGAGGAACATTATTTGTTTCTAGTAGGTCCTTCAATCGGAAAAAATATTTAATTGCAATTAATCGCATGACTGTCCATGATTAATTGCAATTAATCGCAAATCAATCATATGTTTTATCTGTTCGAAATGTATCTTAAAGGGAGATTTGTCATGTATTTAATATTCTTTATCAACACGGGAGTGGGCAAATATGCTTGCTTTATGCAAATGTATGCATATATTTATTATTGGAAAGTGTGTCAGTGTGCTGAGTTGACTTGCTCCAAACTGCATGTGATTATCATAAAGTGAGCATGTCTGTAAAGGGGAGACTCGTGGGTACCCATAGAAAACCATTTTCATTCACATATCTGGAGGTCAGAGGTCAAGGGACCTCTTTGAAAATGGCCATGCTAGTTTGTCCTCACCCAAATTTAGCATGAGTTTGGAGCATACTAAGCCTTGTAATGGAAAATTACATTGTATGTAATGATGTCTCTTTATGCAACAGTGGAAAGTTACTTTCCAGACAAGCTAGTATGACATGGTTGGTACCAATGGATTCCTTAGGTTTTTTTAGTTTCGTGTGATACCAGTATCAATAAGAGCATCTAACATCTACATCTGTAATTTTGGAAGAAAATCCAAATAGGGAGGAAATTCCGTTTCAGTTTTCATTTCTTATAAGACTGGAGGTAAGACGAGGAATTGTAAACCTGGGGATTCCCATTTAAAAGTGCTGCACTAACAGCACACACCCAAAGAAGCAGGTGGAGTCAAAACAGCAGCACGTGACAAGGTGCAGGCTTTTATAGAGGTGCGCTTATGAGAAAACATTTATTCACAAAGGCCTGTTATGGAGACAGACAGGTTAGTTGTGCCCAAACAGAGTGTGAGTTCTGAATAGACCGATGTTCGCCATGGAGCTCAATGGTACACTGAGTGGAGATCAGGTAGGCTTTCTATACTTTTCTGTGTATGAATGCATTAAAGTAAAAATAGCTTCTATGAATGAAAACTTTTAGGGGGCAAATAATACATTCCTGTTTTTAATTCTGCTTTTCAGATTGACTTCCTCTCTACTGAGTACCTAGTATTACTCACACTCAGGTAACATGCTTCCTCATACTTTTTCTCTTCCATGCTACCGGTGGCAATGGATTTTATTTGTTTACATCTGGAGTGTTATATAGCAGCCGTATTATGGCATATGAACATGTTTTGAAATGAGTTAGCCTATTACATCAGCAGAATGATAATGTTATAATTTATAGTATTATGATTGGAGAGGTTTGCCAAACCAGCAAGGCAACATGTAAGAAGAGGCGGGCTTCTGTTTTCTTTCTGAATTCCTCCTGTGTTCTCACCTCACGTGTCTGTTCTATGAAGGATATTAGCACCATGTAAATGTAATATTCAGCCTTGAGTTGTAGCTCATAAGATAGTTATAGCTGCTGAAAACTTACAACTTCCTTCAGTGAACTCAGTCACCCTGCTGTTAGGTGTGTCTTTCTTTTGCATGTGACAAAGAAAGTGAAAACAATAAGAGCGAGGACAAACCTTGTGCTGGAGAAAATGTGGGAAAGCTTTCAGTTAGTTAATTTCTATGGAGCCAAGACAGAGGGTTATGATTGAACAAGTTTGTCATCTTACAGCTTTTTATGCAGGTGTCACGCTAGAATATGCAATAAACAATGCAATAAACCCATCTTGGCTCAGGTTTAGTGTTAATGTGGTGCCAAATTACCATGAGTTTGCAACTTTCTCATTCATTTTAAACCTTATACACATGGTCAAGAAATGTACTAAAATGAATGCAGTGCTGATATAATTTTGGTGTTGTTTAATACTAATACATATTTCTGATTAACTGCAGTGTGATTGGGAGTTTTTCTGTCCTGGTGGTTTCCATAGTGAGATGGAGGCAACTAAAAGAACAGGTGAGTCAGGTTGTATGTATTTATGTGTTTGCATTACTGTATGCCTTGGTTAATTTTAGATTATATATATTTTATATTTTTGATTGTGTTTTGGTACAGAATGTTTCAATGAATTTTCACAGTTTTACAGCGAAGCAACGTCCTTTATGTGTGTATTCTTATGTTTGCAGGTGCAGCTCCTGGTGCAGCTCGCCCTGGCGGACCTCCTGGCTGCTCTGATCCTGATGTCCACCAGTGTCATGAACAGAGTGAGCACTGACAACAGTGTAGTCATCTGCCAATACAGCCTGCCGCTGTCACTGGTGAGGAACAGTTACTTTCACTCTGTTAGACCTCTAAACCCCTGCAGATTAATATTTACACAATAGTTTCCAGGTGAGTGAAGGGGTCACATCTGAAGTTTAATCTTCTTAAACAAGACAGGGAGGTTGAGAGATGCTTGGGTAAATACATCCACTTAGATTTAGGAACTTCCCAGCTGAAGCACCTGTTGTGGTTTTCAGGGTTGAAGATCAGATCACTGTCTGAGGATTTTCCTAGGTCACTTATGACCGTAACTGAGATTCAAAACCTTGTGTTCCTTATTGCACCTATAAAGCAAAGTGGTTAGCAGTTCTGCTGTTCCATGTCGTCAGACTGTAAAGTGACGCTGCATGGTTCACGGTCTAATACGTAATAAAATTTTTCTGTGAGTCTGTTGTAAACTAAATCAACTTAAACATTTTCTGAATTCACATTGTATTTTACAGTGATAAGAGTTAAGGGCAGAGTACATATTGATTTTTACATAAAAACATAGGAAAGAATGTAATGTAGGAACAAAAACAGAGTGTGGCTTTCTCTCCAAAACGCAGATATGGAAAATATTTTCCTTTTAAAAGTCAAATATTTAGTCAAAGAAAAAAATAACTCACTTTACATTTCTGAATTAATGAAAATGAAGTGACCCCCCAAGCTTGTTCTCTAGAGCTGCAAGGATTAATGGATTAGTTGTCAACTATTAAATTAATTGCCAACTATTTTGATAATCGATTAATCGGTTTTAGTAATATATTTTTTTGAAAAAAAAGTCAAAATTCTCTGATACCAGCTTCTTAAATGTGAATATTTTCTGGTTTCTTTACTCCTCTATGACAGTTAACTGAATATCTTTGAGTTATTGATAAAACAAGACATTTGAGGACGTCATCTTGGGCTGCAAATCAACATTTTTCACCATTTTCTGACATTTTATAGATCAAAAAACGAATCGATTAATTGAGAAAATAATAGACAGATTAATAAACAATGAAAATAATTGTTAGTTGCAGCCCTACTCAAAACATCTCAGTTGGCCATTAACCCAAATTTAAACCTCTTCACACAAACTATTTATGGAGTACAAGGACATTTGTTTTACATGTGAGAGCAGCAGTACCTTTAATTAAATTTAATTGTGGCGTATGGTATTTAATATATGCAAACAAAAATGAGCAACTACCTGATCAGATCCAAGGGATCGTTCAGCTTCACGATGCATGCTGTCACATTTTACATCACCGTGCCACAATAAATTGTTATACTTGACAGTTGCATCTCTCTGTGTTCCAGACATTTTACTTCATTTCATTTCTGCTGGTGGTGGTTTACGCATGGAAGTCAAAGAACGCAATCCAAGGATGGAGAGCCACAGAGGATGAGGGAGGACAGGTGAAGCATCCGCTGCATCTGTACGTTATAATTTGTACAAAAACAGTCAGGACTGATTCAATAATTAATTTCTTCCTACCTATCGTCTGGTTTACAGAATCGATGCAGAAGGAAAATACTTGCTATACCTGTATATGTCTTTGTGTGGTGAGTTTGTTAATAGCATGACTTTAATTACCTTTCCAGACTTTATGGATCTTATCTCATCAATTTAATTCTGTATCTCTGTTTGTCTAATATCACAGGTTGGTCCCCATTGCAATGTATTTAGCATATGTGCTCACTCCCTTCATAAAAAACACTTGGCTGACTACAATCACTGACATATCAATAATCGGCCGTAATGAAAGCAAATACTGCACCAGGTGAGCACCCAACCTTCATTATCAACTTCCTCTAAAAGTCACTGCTTTCAAATGAGTCACAGAAGTGAAATATGTCTATTCCCCTGCGTTCTTGACCTTTTTGATTTTTCTTTTTTTTCCTCAGTTGTATTTTGTTCCTGCATGTCTGGAGGGATCCCTGTGACACTGACACTGTGAGTATAAAACTGTCTATCAGGACACACTTATTTTAAACAAAAAGACTTTTCGTACACACATTCATTCTAATTTGCAGTGTTTTATTTCACAGCTTTCACAGTTTTATTATTATTTTATTCCACGGTATTTGATTGGTATTGCTGCATATTGTATTTATTAAATAAGCATTTTGTTATAGTTTGTAAAGCTAATATGTTTTTTTTCTTCCCAGGAGAGAATTCACGACACTTTCATCAGAGTTTTTCTTTTCTTCGTTGTGATACCAGTGATGCTGTCTTGCTCTGTAAGTTATAAGCAATCACATTATTTTAAATTTAAGGACATTTGTCATTTTGCTTTATAAATTTGCTTGAAACATCCACAGAAAAATAGTTATGATTTAAAATTTTTACAATGCTATCTAAAGTCTTGAATAGTAAAATTTACATTAATGTTAGCAGACTATAATGATTTGTTTTTTCTTGTTCCAGGTGATTTATTATAAGGTTGGTAAATGGTATGAAAGAGGAAGTAATGAGCAGGAAGGGCTTTTCCCTGTGGAGGGAGATGGACTTTCAAGAAGGAGAATCAAAAGAGTGTTTTCCACAGCAAGAAATATGGTGATGGTCATCATAGTCTGCTGGGCACCAGGTACAAACACACACATTAACACATTTAACGCTAACGTACTACACTTCATCAACTTTAAATGAACATCAGATTGATGCCTTGTGTTTCTGTAGCTCTTCTCCTCATTCTGCTGTCTACTCTGATGGTCCGGTCAAAAGTTGAACAACACAGTCTATTCGGCTTGTATATGATACAGGTACGTTTCACAAGATTTCAAATGAGAAAATTAAAATATCATCTGATGTCTTATAGTATTGTTTTTGTTTTTTATTTCAGGCTGCCAGCGTGTCCCTGCAAGGCTTCCTGAACAGTATGGTTTACGCCTGGATACGGCCCAACTTCACGGAGGCCGTTCTCGGGGAGAATACGCCCCTGGTGGCTCACGACCGCCTGGCCTTCTTTGAAGAATCACTGAGGAGCTCGCTTTGATTGTTGACTCTATATGAGAGACATGATTGTGCTGCGGAAACAACACACTGGCCCGAGGAAGACTGACCGCACGCCTGCACACTTCATGACTTCATGTCAATCTAGACTGAAACACAAAACGTCCTCATTTGTGGTGCTGGAGATGAAAAGAAATGATGAAGCAAAAAAGATGAAGGACACACAAAGACGACTGATGCAATGTTTTACTCTGCAGCTGCTGATGTTTTCATGAAGTCATAGTCGCGTATTGTAGCATATTCTTTTGTATAAATGGGGACAAATTATAAAATTGTGTTGTATTTATAAATGTGCTGTTAGTGTACTATTTTATTAAGATTTAAAAGAGAGAATTATTGCAATTCTTGTGGCATGTGATTTTCATTTTGTCACATATTTATATTGTTCAATAAGGTGCTTTTTAACCAGTTGTTTTTATTATTGACTTGTTGTGCAACAGTCCCTCAGTACTGTTTAGTTCAAGACAAGAATAAGGGTTGTACACTCTGCATCATGTCAGAAGCACGTGTCGCCTATTGTACGGTAACACAGAGTTCAGCCTTTATGTGTTGGAACAGTGAGGAATGCTTAGTCGCTGCAGACAACAGAAGGAACACAGTATCTGCTTTGTCACGTCTGAGTGCAACCATAACTGTATCTCGTAAAGAATAATGAACGGTTGTGTAACTGAGGTCACACGAGGCATATCTGCATGTTATAACATGCTAAACTCTATGATCAAACATGTGTGTCTCTGAGCTGACCTCTCTGTTAATGGTTGACAGACTGCAGGCCGACCTGTTGGTGCTTGTATAAGCGATCACCTGACTCGGTCATTTATCTGCTGTACTCTAAAGCCAACTCGATGTTCAATTTCTTTGCTGAAGGCCTCACAGTCGCCTACATGGGGTCAACACATACAATAAAACATGAGAGCTACACAAAACACAAGTAACAAGCTACATGTAACAGTTGCACAGTTGAATCAGACACAGTTATAGATATGTGATGTGTCTGCCCAAAATGTTTTGCCTGTTTGGAAATATGTTGTATTTGTTATATACGAAAAAATGGAAATATTGTACCTTTAAATCTTGTATACCATAATATACATCTCCGCCAATAAAATGTTTTTTTTTAATATACAGAGCTTTTTCTCAATTTTTTTTCGTTACAAATTCAATTGAGGAACAAATAACAAACACCTTTGTATGATGACGAGTTATCACAGATCCAAATCTTTGAGTTGTTTTACTACCAGTACATTAAAAAAAAAGCCATGCAGCCTGCAACACCTGAGCCTGTTGACCTAATTTAAATTTCCTTGGAGCGATCTACGTACTATCAGATGTGTCCCAGATATCCTGCCTATTCACGGATATCGTGATAAAAATCATGACTACAGTGTTACTGGAAAAGCAGCCACACTCAGCGGATATACAGAACATTACCTGGGGAAACTTGTTCCCTCTAATAAGAGGACAACTTATGAAAGCATTCGGGCAGCACAGTGCAAGTCATTATGAATGACCCATTCACACTATTTATCAGCTGTTGGGTCATATTTTTATTCTTTTTGTCATGTGTATAAAGTAACCAACCAGAGTGGCAACAATTAATCGATTAATTGTCGACTATTAAATTAATCGGCAACTGATTCCAGCTTCTTAAATGTGAATATGTCCTGGTTTCTTTACTCCTCTGTGACAGTAAACTGAATATCTTTGAGATGTGGACAAAACAAGACATTTGAGGATGTCATCTTGGGCTTTGAGAAACACTGATCCACATTTTTCACCGTTTTTCTGACCTTTTATAGACTAAATATCTAATCGATTAATCAAGGAAATAATCTACAAATTAATCAACAATGAAAATAATCATTAGTTTCAGCACCAGAGCAAACCTTTATTTATTGTATTAATTGTTCTTGAGCATGATTGCGCTCTCTCTCTCATAAACTGCACCGATAACTGTAGTGACAAGACCACATGTTTGTCTGTCTGTACGCATAGTTGCTCCATTAATTATCTGCCCAGTGAATTTCCTGAATATGATGAATGAACCCCACAGATGTGCTGACTAAACTGCGAGGGCGATGGCTTAGAAATGGCTCCAAGGTTATCGAAGTAGTTTGGCACGCTGAACACAAAGCCGTGCCTTTCACATTTTCTGATTCTCGTCAACAACCATCACTGGGATACATGTTAAAAGCAGTCTTTTAAAGCCATCTGTCAAAGGGGAGAGCGGGGTCGTCACCAAATAACCATCCATTACTCACAGACTGAATGAAAATAATTTGATCCCTGAACAGATACAGGTTTCTGCTAACAATTTATCAGGTTTTTTAAGAGCCCAACCCAAACGTGAAAGGCACAATTTTGTTAGATGTACAAGGAGTGCATTTTCCCAAAACTCTGCCTCCCCGGGTCAGTTGGGACGCCTTGTTCTGCGCTAAAAAATATCATTTAAATTGAAAAAACTGCAGTCTAACTTAACCTTATATTTAGCCTACATTGCGCACATGTTAATTTGTGGTCCTATTTTATGATGAGGGGGAAAAAAACTAACAGAAACCTGATCTTAATCAGTTCAACACTTTTACAAGGTCATTACTGGCACTCACATGTTTTTTCTCTCTAAATTAGACGAGTTAACCATCAGTTATATTATATAGTTATATTCAGTGTCTACAGCTCAAAATGAAAATTAAACATACAAGGTTAGACTGTGCCAATGGTACAGTTTGATGCTTTTGGTGGTTATATAACCAGACTATAAACGTCATACTTTGACAACTACTTTTATAAGGGAAGTTCCAACCAGCATACCTGTGTGACACACCTTTAAGAAGATTCACAATCAACACACGCACCCTCCTCCTGGGTAAAAACCCCAGTTAATGTTATATCTGGTGTTAAAACTGACTCTATATCAAACGCAAGATGATAGATTTCCTAAACTGATATGCAGAAATGTGCCTATTTATTCTTTAATACAGGTTAATAACAGATTAAACAAAAACTGAGAGGTGATTTTTACATTGTTTGTTTAAAATGTAATCACGCTGCTCTCATTCTTCCAGAACCTAAATACGGATTTAAAACATATTTCAACAAAAAATCTATTTGCTTTACAGTAAAATGTATTCAACAAAATACACTGATAACAAGAACAACACACAGCATCTGTCTTCACTTTTACACTGATCACAAACACGATAGCAGCTTCCTGTGTGCTGTTTCTGAGTCAGAGCAGAGTCGGCGGTATCTGTAACAGACTCTGTGTTTCCCAACCTCACTGTGAAGGAGGCCAAAGAGAAGTCAAGGAGCGCTTCTTTATAATCGTTATTATAATAAAGAAGAAAAGTGAGACACATCCGCTCCGTGGTGTTAAATGTCTCCCCTCTTCTGTAAATGTGCCGCCCCCCCAATAAAAATTGGTTGAAAAGTTGTCGCTGCAGCATTTAGCCAACCGTGTCTTTTCTTTTCAGAAGTCCATGGACAAGGATCTTTGCTGGGCCATTTCATAGTTCCCTCTTCGGCTTCCCCCTCTGCGTACATACACATCATACCTTCCATCCTCCTCCTCCTCTTCGTCCTCTTCCATCACTCTATCCTGCTGCCCCATCGCTCTATCCCCCATACCGTGATGGCCCTGCATTCGGCCCGGTTTCATACTAGGCCAGCTCTTCTTCCGCATACTGCTGTTCAAGTCCCTGAGAGGCGGTAAGGCGCTTTGAAGGTCCCCTCTGAAAGGGGGAAGCTCCATGGACCCCCTGCCCATTTCATGTGCACCTAGACTGGCTTTGATGGAGTTGACGGACGCCTGAGAGCCACAGTGGTGCTCGTGAACGCAGCGTGAGCCTGATGAGGATCTCCTGAGCGCCTGCAGGGACTGGAGTTCCTCTGATAACTCTCCAAGGTCCCCAGACATCTCCTGAAAAGGATCATGTTGTTACATAAAAGAAAAAAATCACCATATTCAGCTCATAATGCATCCAAGTGATCAAACTCACCTTGTCTCTGAGAGTAAAGAGCTCATAATGAGGAGGGTCAAACACCTCCTGGAAGTCGCCTCGCTGGAACAGGTTGTTCTTACGTACCAACACCTTACCAACACCAAATTACGATTAAAAACACTTGATAAATTCTACGCCAATATATTGTGGCATGATACTAAATAATTACTATAATCTAAAATACTATATTACCTTCTTTCGTGGCTGTTTGACTTGCACAAGGACGGAGATGATGAGGAGCAGCAGCACCACCCCCGTAGACACACAGATTACCGTCCCATGAGTCTTTGTGATGTGGTGAAAAACACCTTTGCTCTTTTTCTCTGCATGACGGACATGAAGAGTGACAAAGAGAGATAAAATATGAGGGGCATTTAGAGGCACAGAGAGTACATTAGTCACCGCTCCCATCAGGACAGTCTGTATCTTTGGATGCCAGGAACAATTCAGAGCCTTCACCAAAAGCCAGTTTCACTGATAAACAGCCATCCCAATCAATGGAGGTGCTTTAGAGCCACTAAACAGCCAAAAGACCTTAATGGTCTTTTGGCTGGAAAGGCGTTAAAGATGATGAGATCATTATTTTCCTGCCAAGAAGAGGTTTTGAATTCAACACACCAACATGCACTTGCCCTGTGGTATCAGAGTGAAAAATTACATAAAAAGAAGAAAAGAAGAGAGAAGGGTTGAGTGTCTATTTTCTTTTAGAGTTATAGCCACGGATCCTCAAGGAGGCTCAATGTGACACGACCAGAGTCTGACACGACATGCATCATATTACATAATGCATCACAACTCATTGTACTACAGCAAGGCGGATTTTCTAAGAGAGAATCACAGAGTGCTTTTGGCACAACTGGAGTACCTTTGCAGTTGCTTTCGTCCCAGGGAAAGACACAGTTTTGTATGCCGTTGCACACCAGAGAAGTGTTGATGCACATGTTGCTGTGGCAGAAGAACGCGCTGCTTAAACAGGGCGCTGAAACACAAACACAGATGTGTCAGTTTGTGATGCAAACAGGCTGACAGAGAAACCACAGCCATTAACAGTGAGAGGAAAGTCTTGTAATTCTTGCCTAAGAATTGGATATGCTCTTTCTCTTTATATACATTGTATATTTGTATTCTGGGGGTATCGTTCCTATGCAGAGGGTAGTTTAGTTTATTTATTGACTACACTGAGAGCGTTTCATATTTTAATACTTTATTTATTTATTGTGTTGAGTTGAATGTGCTACTTATTTTGTACTGTAATTACCTTGTGCCTTTTCTACCTTTTTTCTTTTCTTAAAGCTGACTCAGTGTAAACTGCTCAGAATTCCAATGTACTTAGGTGCAAATGGCAAATACAACTCTTGAATCTTATCTCTTTTCAAAAGTATACAAGTAAAAAAATGTATACATTATATAATTGAAGGAATTTTCTACAACTGTTATCAAGACAGCTTTAAAAAGCTGGAGTATTGAATCGACACCACAGGAGGGTGCTGCTACAAATCTGTTTGCAATCATACATCCAATCCACATACTCCAGCCCGAGGCATGGGCAGTATAGGTGAATGCTAGAGGCGCCCCAAATGAAGGAAGAAAAAAAATTCTTGATTGATCAATTTTACTATTTTTTACTATTTCAATACTATTATTTTAAAAATATTACAAAAAAGGCCACAACATCATAACTATGCAGCCTATTATATAGGCCCTGTTTTCTGGGTTGTCCTCAGCATCACCCCGGCGTATTCTTTAATTTAGATTAGATCCATTAAAATATTTAATTGTGATTAATCGCATGATTGTCCATGATCAATCGCGGTTAATCGCAAATTAATCACAAATTTTGTAATCTGCTGAAAATGTACCTTAAAGGGAGATTTGTCAAGTATTTAATACTCTTATCAACATGGGAGTGGACAAATATGCTGCTTTATGCAAATGTATGTATATATTTATTATTTACACACAACAATGACAATTATTGTCCAGAAACCCTCACAGGTACTGCATTTAGCATAAAAAATATGTTAAAAACATAACATGGCAAACGCAAACGCAGCATGTGATTATCATAAAGTGGACATGTCTGTAAAGGGGAGACTCGTGGGCACCCATAGTACCCATTTTCATTCACATATCTTGAGGTCAAAGGTCAAGGGATCCCTTTAAATATAGCCATAACAGTTTTTCCTCGCCAAAATTTGGCGTACGTTTGGAGCGTTATTTACCCTCCTTCGTGAGTATGCTAGCAAGCTAGTATGAAGTGGTTGGTACCAATCGATTCCTTACATTTTTTTAGTTTCATATGATGTCAGTATCTTCACTCTAGCTTTAAAACTCAGCCCACTACAACCTAAAAATAGCATTAATGCGTTAAATAAATTAGTGGCATTAAAACGATTTTGCATTAACGTGTTATTATCGCGTTTACTTTGACAGAACTAATTTAGATATAACTTTATATAACCTTAACTAACTTTAATTTAGTTTCTTTATTACTGTTTTCATTTTGTGGGTTTTGTGTTCTTTCTAAAATAAAGAAAAATCTCAAAGCCATAAAGCTATGCAGTTTCTGTGTGAGTGTATGAACACAATGACTGGTGGTGGAGTTGGCTGCGATGCATCAGCTAAAATCTTGATTTGGACAAAATTGGTCAGGGTCGGCTCTGCACATACTGTGCTTGCCCTGTCACAGCTGCATAAAACTAAACAAAAGGGGTACAAATGTCAAATGACAAAAGGTTAAGAATAATCTGAAGGAGGAACTCACGGTCTGCAAAAGAAGTGAACAGCATCCGGAAGCGGCTGAGACGGCTCGCCTCATCAGCCCACATTCTCACTACTCCCACACCGGTGTCCAGCATGATGTCATTAGCTACTGTACTACAAAACTTGGCCTGCAAGAAACCACACATCGTTGTCTCGTATAGGTTGGGATGTGTAGTCTCATTGAGGTCAAGGTCTGTAGAACAGTTGCTACATACTTCGGATTAAAATATGATAATTATAAAGGAGCGATGTTATTACAAGGAAAGAAAGATAAACCCTGTTGTGTAGCAGAAGGAGAGAGAAAACTGAGAGTGAAGGGGCTTTGATTTTACAGTTTTGAGTAGCACACTGTACTGTATATTACACATATGATAAAATATATTACCTTTAGGTCCTCAATGGCATTACTGCCGTCATAAACAGCCACAAAGTTCTTCTTACATTCATTTGAGTTTTCCATCTGATATTCCAAGAATCGCAGGTAAATCTGGAATAAGCAGTGAGGAGGGATATACACGTTTATTGTACATGTACATACATGTACTGTACATGTTTATAATTCACGCAGTTCTGTGTATTTTGCCTTGCTACAAGGTGACATGACTTCATGTCGCTTCATGTCTATCTAGCCTGAAAATGTGTGGGCTGAAGATGAAAAGAAATAGAGAGATGAAGGACACACGACGACCTTTTTAAAGAAATGACTGATGCCGTGTTTTTCTCTGCAACTGCTGATTTTTTGCTGAAGTCATACTTGCATGCAGTAGCATATACAGTATATACTATATATATATATATGTATATAAAAAATGGGGACAAAAAGGACTTAAATTGTAGAATTGTATATATATATATATGTGCTTTAATGTACTGTTTTATTAACCAATTGTTTTATTATTGACTTGTTATGAAACAATCCCTCATATTTTGCATCGTCTGAAGGCATCGCTGCATTAAAGGATCAAATATAAATCATTTCGATCCAGCTTTACTGTATGTGTACTTATGCAGACTGTTGGATTATCAATGCATACGATCCCTTTATACTTCATGTGCACACATGTCGAGCGGTGGATGTACTGTCAGGGGATGTTTGATCATAAAGCGCATTTATCTAGGGGTTCTGAAGAAATGAAGCTTATTCTGCTGTTGTGCATCAGATAAATGGCAAAAATGTAAAGGTTTAACCACATGTCATACCCGGTTGTTTGTTGGGGCTCGTATAGTCCAGATGCAGTCCACTGCCTGGTCTGGCTTCACTTTATAATCCTCCTCCACTTGACTGGAACGGATCAAGCCGTCAGCTCCAGACAGCTCAAACTGACAATCTGACCCACGGACAGCGACAAGAGGCGGATCAAAAGAAGACAGAAGACAGAAAAGGGGATTAGAGGTGATGGAAGCTGCCTTGACTTGACTTTGCATCACATATTAAAAGGAACAATATGTAGGACTGACAGCTAGCGTTTCAAATGGGTATAACAGCAGTCCAAATTCAAAACATTGGTCCTTTAATTTTAAAGTGTACAACTGAAGTTATTTGAGTAGGCTGTGTGTGTGGTTGCACTACCTGGGATGGGGTTTAAGAGTCCTCCCACATGCAGATGGAATTCAGGGTCTTTGGAGGGAGATCGTAGAGACAAAGAGATATCACACAATCAGGGGCATCATCAGTGGAAGTACAGATATTTGACTGGCTAATATAGTTGAGACATTTGATCGATTCCGTTATTAACATTCAGTGAGTAGCAGGAAGGTGCCGTGAGAACATTGCCATACAGGGATCAATAAACCATCACCTGAAGTAAAGCTGTACTGGACCTGGAAGCCGGTCCCCTCCAGCTCTTCATCGCTGAAGAATTGGATCCACATGAAGCGTCCGCTGGAGAGGACGAGTCCGGGACTGGCTGAGCCACAGAAGCGATTGATGAGCGGCGAGAAGCTGAAGGGGCCGTCCCGCACCTCGATGTGGTCGAAACGACACTCGAACGACGCTTCGATGTAGAAGGTCTGATCGAACAGCAGCTCTATTCTCTGGCGGGGCAGGGCTGAGGGAAACGGAGCGCTGTGTCACATTCAGGGATATAAAGCTAGCAGAGAATGGACAGTGCTGTGGAAAAAATACATATTTGCTCCTTTCAAATATTTACCCACGAATTACTGTGGGTCAGGCTGATTTGTGGGCTCCAGTAGCAATTATAGGGAAACTGATGCACAAAATGACAACAAAGTTTGCTGCATTCTTTGGTGTGCAAGATAATGAGGAATGCACTGTGAAAAAGATATTGCCTGCAAGCTTGTTTGTACTTTAACGAGCATAGAGGGGAAACTTTAGCATTGGTCAGTACACTTTAAAGGAGAATATTGTTCAAAATCCTTAAATAATAATAATCCAAACACCATGTGCGACCAATTTACGATGAGAAATGTTGACGTCATTGTCGAAAGAAGGAGGCAATAATAACAACAGATCATTACAGATACAAATACGAGTGTTATTTTGTTCCTCGGACTCCCTTTAATGTCCATCAGAGGAATCTGACATAATTTAATATCAAAATCTGCAACATTCACAGCAACTTGAAGAGGAGCTCAACTTTTTTTTCAGGCTGAGGCTCATGTTGTTGGTTACCTTCCAGTACGTACAGGCACTCCTTGTTGGCGGGGTATGTTTTCGGGTAGTTTGGGGAGCTGAAGGTGCCACCTTCTTCGTTTCGTGCCCAGTTTCCACACTGGTTAGATTGCTGCGGCCGTTGAGAAGGTCTAACCACTTTTGATCCTGCACCTGCATCTGTATGTGTGACAGCCAAGAGACATTTAATGATGGAACAATTATTTGTGCAGTTAAAGGTACAGTGCGTATGATCTGGCGGCATCTAGTGGTGTGGTTGCAGATTGTAACTAACTGAGTACCCCTGCGCTCACTCCTCCCTTTCCAGGAGTGCGGTAACGTGAGCCGCCAAGTGCAAAACCACGGTAACGCCGTTCGCCTTGGAGCAACAAAAGTCAGACAGCGGCTGGCAGTACTACGGTTTTGGATTCTGTGGCTCATGTTACCACAGTTTCACAAGTGTGTCGGAGATCTACGGTGGCCTTCAGGTAACGTAGAAATGTGAAAGTCTCTCTCTAGAGTCAGGTTTGAGAGTTTGGTTTGTCTGTTCTGGGCAACTGTAGAAACATGGCGGAGCAACATGGCAGACTCTGTGAAGAGGACACGCTCCCTATGTAGATATGAAGGGCTCATTCTAAGCTAACGAAAACACAACTCTTAGTTTCAGATGATCATACACTAACGGAAACATAGTTATGAATATTATATTATATTTCTGCTAATAGATCCCCTGAAATGTTGCACACTGTTCCTTTAATGATATAATGTGAGGACAATTGACACCTGGGAGGCAATTGTATAGCTAATTTGTGCAAAAAAAATCAATCACTGATCTTTAATGAAATTAAAATATATGTGTCTTGATTTAATGTAGTCCCTCTATTAAAAGGAGGGCAGTGAATGCATCAATCTTACCTTTAGTCTTTTGTGCCAGAGCCAATCCCTCCTCAATGAACAGGAGAAATATCCACACTGTAAAAGAAGCCGACAGTGAGGGAGGAAGAGTACAATCAAGGAAGAAAAGGAAATAGAGAGAGAGAGAGCTTAACAGGATTTGTGTGTCTGTGCTTGTTGTCTCGGTGCACTCAGCTGAATCCTTGAATGTATATAACAGGTCAGGCGAGTTGAGTTCAAAAGCTCGACAGGGCGAGAATAAGGATGTGCTTCTTCCACCATCTGCTTGCTTAACTCTTCCTGCTATTTTTACATCCTCCTTTTGCTTTTTTCTTCCTAAGGGTTATATGTAACACAGTGGACGAGAGCAGGAACTGTTGACAATCTGCTGATACTGTGCAAACACCTCTAATAGCAAAAAAGTCTCTGTCATGAAGTCATATCTTGT